>NC_059212.1:56804358-56994444 GCF_020615455.1 Coregonus clupeaformis
AATCATAAGAGGGAAACTAACTACTTGGCCATCATCTTGATTTCAGCTGAATTATCTCTTGGGCCTGCATATATTATATACACAAAGATGGTATAAAATAATAAGATAGACAACTTGAAGACGTTTCACTGTAAAGCATGAGCTGGGCTATCTACACACCACATCACATCACCGTGACGATAAGGCTGGAAACGTCGACACAGAGAGACACAGTCGAATACAAATGGCGTTACAGAACAGTTACACTTCAAAGCAATACGCAGGCAGTTTGCAAAAACAATATAAAAAACAACAATCCAAAACACACTGAATATATTAATAATAAATAATAGAAATCTGAGTTGCACGTTGCCACATCATAATGTAACTAAAACCACCCCAAAAACATGTTGTTGGTTAGAACAGGCATCGGTTATTGTGTGGTGTCTGTGTCATCCAAAGAGGAACGAAGTTGCCCATAGTGACTGATCTTAGGTCAGTATCGAGTTTTTCCCTCTAATGGTTAAGGTTAGGATTTAGGTGAATGTAAACTGATCCTAGATCTGCACCTAAGGGCAACTTCTACCTGCAGTGCATTTGTCTGACTCATTGGTGAAGTGGCTAGACAGAATATCCCAGAGAGTTAGTAACTGTGCCCCCTGTAGCCCTGGAGCCCGGTCCCGGCCCGTCCCCACCTCCAAAATCAGACTGCCTCTTAGCTGCCCTCTCTAGTGCCAGGGCGGTCTTCCGGGTCCTGGTTAGGACCTCCTCCAGCTGCCCTCGCAGTGCCTGAACAGAGTCCAGTTCTGTGAGCAGGGCCTGGGTCTTCTCTGAGCTGCTGGGAGAGGGGCAATGACACAACACACAAATGTCCTCAAAACTGATTGCATGGTTTTAACAGTTTTACCTGGCCTACAACTGTATATAGCAATGTGTACCGACACTGAAGTTTCCACTGTACCTGCCTGTCAACAAATGTGTGTATTCTTAGGCTCCCAGGTGTGTGTATTGTTAGGTACCCAGGTGTGTGTATTGTTAGGTACCCAGGTGTGTGTATTGTTAGGTACCCAGGTGTGTGTATTGTTAGGTACCCAGGTGTGTGTATTGTTAGGCTCCCAGGTGTGTGTATTGTTAGGTACCCAGGTGTGTGTATTGTTAGGTACCCAGGTGTGTGTATTGTTAGGTACCCAGGTGTGTGTATTGTTAGGTACCCAGGTGTGTGTATTGTTAGGCTCCCAGGTGTGTGTATTGTTAGGTACCCAGGTGTGTGTATTGTTAGGCTCCCAGGTGTGTGTATTGTTAGGTACCCAGGTGTGTGTATTGTTAGGTACCCAGGTGTGTGTATTGTTAGGTACCCAGGTGTGTGTATTGTTAGGCTCCCAGGTGTGTGTATTGTTAGGCTCCCAGGTGTGTGTATTGTTATGTACCCAGGTGTGTGTATTGTTAGGCTCCCAGGTGTGTGTATTGTTAGGTACCCAGGTGTGTGTATTGTTAGGTACCCAGGTGTGTGTATTGTTAGGTACCCAGGTGTGTGTTTTCTTAGCCTCAGTAAAGGCCTGTATGGTCATCTTCTACCTGTCTCCTCTAGTCTGGATGTGGCTCAGACTCTGGTACAGCCTCTTCTCTGCCCTCAGAGCATCGTTCAGTCTGTGGTACTCAGTGACCAACTGTTCCATCACACTCTGACAGAGACAGAGACAGAGAGACAGAGAGAGAGAGAGAGAGAGAGAGAGAGAGAGAGAGAGAGAGAGAGAGAGAGAGAGAGAGAGAGAGAGAGAGAGAGAGAGAGAGAGAGAGAGAGAGAGAGAGAGAGAGAGAGAGAGAGAGAGAGAGAGAGAGAGAGAGATCATTAACACACACTCCACTCAGTAGGCTAGGCACCAGACCTTAACAAGGACAATGTTGTAGGCAATAAATAATTTTGGCAGAGAGGGATACCTGGTGGTCAGTGCTGGAGGGCTGGTCCCTGACTGGGATTCCTGGAGCCAGGATCTTAAATCTATCCCCCTGCTTTTGGGCCTGCTGCTGGGCCTGGGTGAGAGCTGAGCGCAGGGCTGAGAGCTCCAGCTGAGCCTCCCTCTCTTTCTTCCTGATCAGTTGCAGCTCTTCCTGGAAGGCCTGTACATCTGCTGCCCCCTCTGGTGTGGAGGGCTCCATGCTCTCCTCCTGGCCCTGCATCAGACTCTGTATAGGGAGGACAGTGTTATGTTATGATGACAGTTTCACTACTTGACTCTCTGGTGAAGGTTTTTTATGGTATGGTATGTATGTGTGCTTGTGCGAGTCTAGTCTAAGATTAGTATAAGCTAGTGTGGAAATGTACAGTTTCACAACAGACTGACACAGAGAGAGAGAGAGAGAGAGAGAGAGAGAGAGAGAGAGAGAGAGAGAGAGAGAGAGAGAGAGAGAGAGAGAGAGAGAGAGAGAGAGAGAGAGAGAGAGAATTCACCTGGATAAAAGCCTCTTTCTCTTTTAGTAGGTTCTGCAGTCGCTCTGCCTCTCCCACTCTCTCCCTCTCTCTCTCCCTCTGCAGCTCGCCCATCTCCTGTTCCCGTGACGACAGCTGCCTGCGCAGCTCCTGCAGCTGGCCCGTCCGTTCGCCAATCACCTGGGAGAGCCTATCAGAGCAGTCCTGAGAGGAGGCGGGAGGGAAGTAGAGGGAGAGGGAAGGGGAGGGGACAGAGAGAGTTGGAGAAAAGAAAAGACAATCTGAAATCGACTATCACTTTACATGTCCATTCTACGGTATAAAATTCAATTTCCATAATATACTATTGGATGTCCATCCCCTATCACTGCTGTCGGGCCAGGTACACTGGAAAGCTGACATGAGCTGATTCTCAGAGACAGGTCCTAGATCAGTGGTGTGTGTGTGTGTGTGGTACCTGTATGTACTGGTCCTTGGTGCTGATGGTGCTGAGCAGGTCCTGGACCTGTGCTTGGTGTTCGTGGCTCTGGCGGCTGCGGTCTGACAGCAGTTCCTGGAACAGTTTCTCCTTCAGTGCGAGGCGAGCCTTCAGCTCCTCCACCACCTCACTGGGGCCTGCCTGGACCTTAGCCAGCAGGGCTGCCGTGAGGTCCTACACACACACACACACACACACACACACACACACACACACACACACACACACACACACACACACACACACACACACACACACACACACACACACACACACACACACACACACACACACACACACACACACACACACACACACACACACACACTGTCAGTACACCTGTTGTATTTGTAAGGGTCAGAAATAAGAGCAGGATTTTCTTGTTGGACTAGCATTGAAAGTCACTTATTTCAGCCAACAATAAAAAGCTTCAACAATGGGCAGAAACTAGCAGAGTGGTTGTCCTTTGGTTACAAGAGCAAACAGAATGCAAACTGGTGCTATAGCCAGTCCTCACTAGTGTGGACCTTCTGACCTGTGTGTGTACTGTATGTGTGTGTGTGCTTACCTGTGTCTCCCGGCTGCGTGTCTGTAGGGCAGACTGTAGCTGGCTGATGAGCGTGTC
Source organism: Coregonus clupeaformis (assembly GCF_020615455.1). Taxonomy (NCBI): domain Eukaryota; kingdom Metazoa; phylum Chordata; class Actinopteri; order Salmoniformes; family Salmonidae; genus Coregonus; species Coregonus clupeaformis. The sequence continues at coordinate 56,807,869 of NC_059212.1, forward strand.
TCTCTCTCTCAGAGTGTTCTTCTCTCTCTCCTCGCTCTGTTGCTGGAGCCACTGCAGGTTCCTGTGAGCTTCTGCTGCCTGCTCCACATCCAGCTCCTTACCCCGCACCAACGCATCCAGACTCTATACAAACACACAGTCTAAACATATCAATGTCCTGTATGACACAGTCTAAACATATCAATGTCCTGTATGACACAGTCTAAACATATCAATGTCCTGTATGACACAGTCTAAACATATCAATGTCCTGTATGACACAGTCTAAACATATCAATGTCCTGTATGACACACAGTCTAAACATATCAATGTCCTGTATGACACAATCTAAACATATCAATGTCCTGTATGACACAGTCTAAACATATCAATGTCCTGTATGACACAGTCTAAACATATCAATGTCCTGTATGACACAGTCTAAACATATCAATGTCCTGTATGACACACAGTCTAAACATATCAATGTCCTGTATGACACAGTCTAAACATATCAATGTCCTGTATGACACAGTCTAAACATATCAATGTCCTGTATGACACACAGTCTAAACATATCAATGTCCTGTATGACACAGTCTAAACATATCAATGTCCTGTATGACACACAGTCTAAACATATCAATGTCCTGTATGACACACAGTCTAAACATATCAATGTCCTGTATGACACACAGTCTAAACATATCAATGTCCTGTATGACACAGTCTAAACATATCAATGTCCTGTATGACACAGTCTAAACATATCAATGTCCTGTATGACACAGTCTAAACATATCAATGTCCTGTATGACACACAGTCTAAACATATCAATGTCCTGTATGACACACAGTCTAAACATATCAATGTCCTGTATGACACACAGTCTAAACATATCAATGTCCTGTATGACACAGTCTAAACATATCAATGTCCTGTATGACACAGTCTAAACATATCAATGTCCTGTATGACACACAGTCTAAACATATCAATGTCCTGTATGACACAGTCTAAACATATCAATGTCCTGTATGACACAGTCTAAACATATCAATGTCCTGTATGACACACAGTCTAAACATATCAATGTCCTGTATGACACACAGTCTAAACATATCAATGTCCTGTATGACACACAGTCTAAACATATCAATGTCCTGTATGACACAGTCTAAACATATCAATGTCCTGTATGACACAGTCTAAACATATCAATGTCCTGTATGACACACAGTCTAAACATATCAATGTCCTGTATTACACAGTCTAAACATATCAATGTCCTGTATGACACAGTCTAAACATATCAATGTCCTGTATGACACAATCTAAACATATCAATGTCCTGTATGACACACAGTCTAAACATATCAATGTCCTGTATGACACAGTCTAAACATATCAATGTCCTGTATGACACACAGTCTAAACATATCAATGTCCTGTATGACACAGTCTAAACATATCAATGTACTGTATAAACTGTAGATGTACTTGTCTGTGTGAGAGTGTGTGTATTCTTGTTGTTGCTCAAGGTATCTTTCTCTAGTGTGTGTGTGTGTGTGTGTGCGTGTGTAAATGTGTGTGTGTACCGTGATGGTCTCCTGGTTGTTGAGCAGTATGCAGCGGAGTCTCTCCAGGTCTCGTTCTTTCTCTCGCAGGGCCAGCTGTAGTCTCCTCACCTGCTCCTCCCTTTCCTCCAGACAACGGAACTTCTCATCTATAGACCGCTGGACATGAGAAAGAACATTATTATTATTATTATTAATATTCATATTATTATTACTATTATCATTATTATTGTCCATCCGTCCAGTGTGTGTGTGTGGTCCTACCTCCAGTGCTCTGTCCCTGTCCCTGATGCGTTCTCTCAGTTTGTCCATCAGAGTATCTCTGGGTTTGGAGCTGTCTACTGATTCCAGGAGCTCAGAGTACTCCTACACACACACACACAGAGATAGGGTTAGTGTGTATGTGTTTATTTCTGTTTGTGTGTGTGTGTGTGTGTGTGTTCGTGTGTGCACCTATGTGTATGTTCAGTGTGTGTGTGTGTGTCTCTCACCTGTAGCTGTCTCTCCTTGTCCTGTAGGGAGAGTTTGAGCTGTGTGATGTTCTTGTCTCTCTCCTGAACCTCCATGTGTTTCTCTGCCTCGCTCTCCTTCAGCTGAGCCTCTTTAGCCTGCAGCGCAGAGCGGGACTGAGCCAGGGCACTGAGCAAGTCCTACGATGGGACAGAGGACAGGTTACACACACCACCTACATGACAGGGGTCCAGACACACGCGCACACACACGCACGGACGGACGCACGCACACACACACACACACACTGACCTGGTTGTGTTTGTCGGTGACCTCCCTGTGCTGCAGTGCCTCCTTTAGGTCAGAGTGGAGTCTGTCTTTAGCTCTGGTCAGGTCCTCAGCCTGTCTCTGGCTCTGTCTCTGGGCTCTCTGACTGGCTTCCAGCTCCAGACCCAGGGTAAACAGAGAGCTCTGTACCCCCACCAACTCACCCTGCAGCTGGGCTAGACCCGCACCTTCACTGCCCCCCTCTGGAGCCTGGGAGAGCAGACCAAACAAACAAGAACCACTAGGGTTAGTCTGGCCATGGGGAGGAAGGGCGTCTGTCTCCATCTATCTATCAACAGTTGGGTTATTATGGCTCTTCATTAACCGGTATCCTGCTGAGTGCTTGTCTGGACCTGTCTGGGGTGTGTGAGGTCTCACCTGAGTGTGAGTGATCTGGTTGTGGTTGGCCATCTCTCTCAGCTTACACAGCATGGTGTTCTGCCCCTCAATGAACTGGTACAGCTCCTGGGTCTGAGGAGGAATGTAAGTCACTACTGAGGTAGTGGTTGTTGTCTGTAGCTCAGTTGGTAGAGCATGGCGCTGTAATCCCAGGATTGTGTGTTCAATTCCCGGGACCACCCGTACGTAAAATGTATGCACGCCTAACTGTGAGGCGCTTTGGATAAAAGTGTCTTCTAAATGGCATATATTATTATTATTTTAGTCACTAGGCCGTCTCAAATGGTTCTGGGGCGGCGATGTAAATTCATTGTAGACCACACACACACCTCGTTGTCCTTGGTGCTGACAGAGTCGGTCAGGCCCTGGATGGTGCGTTCCTGGTTGTGAGCTGCCTGGCGGATGGAACGCAGATCACACTCCATCTCACTGAGCTTCTCCTGCAGCTTCTGGAGAAGGGGAGAGGGGGAGAGGGAGGGGAGAGGGAGGGGAGAGGGAGAGGGAGGGGAGGGAGGGGAGAGGGAGAGGGAGGGGGAGAGGGATGGGGAGGAGGAGGGGGGAGGAGGGGAGGGGAGAGGGAGGGAGAGGAGAGGGAGGGGGAGTGGGGGGGAGGAGGAGGGGAGAGGGAGGGGAGTGGGGGAGAGGGACGGGGTGGGGGGGAGGGGAGAGGGAGAGGAGAGGAGAGGGAGGAGAGGGAGGGAGGTTCGGGAGGTTCGGGAGGGGAGAGGGGAGAGGGGAGAGGGGGAGAGGGGAGAGGGGAGAGGGATGAATGCTTGTGTGTGTGTGTGTGTGTGTGTGTTGTATAGATGTGTAATGTCTCTGTAGCTGTACCGTGTTGTTGGCCTCACTCTCCTGGATCTTGGTCTGGAGGGACTGGACCTGGAGCTGGGCCTTCTGCAGCTCACTGATACACTGACCTGCTGCACACTCATACTGGTTCAACTGGCTGTGCTGCTCCTCGATCAGAGTCTGGAATACACAGACACACAGGGGTTAACACACACACACACAGGGGTTAACACACACACACACACACACACACACACACAGGGGTTAACACACACACACACACACACACACAGGGGTTAACACACACACACACACAGGGGTTAACACACACACACACACACAGGAGATAACACACACACACACACACAGGGGTTAACACACACACACACACACACAGGGGTTAACACACACACACACACACACACAGGGGTTAACACACACATACACGCACACACACCCACACACAGGGGTTAACACACACACACACACACACACACACACACACACACACACAAGGGTTAACACACACACACACACACACAGGGGTTAACACACACACACACACACACACAGGGGTTAACACACACATACACGCACCCACACCCACACACAGGGGTTAACACACACACACACACACACACACACACACAGGGGTTAACACACACACACACACACACACAGGGGTTAACACACACACACACACACACACACACAGGGGTTAACACACACACATACTCGGGTCCCAGTATGCCAAATCTTGCTTTGTTCACAAATGAATATTAAGGGAGAGATAGACACAATAGTTCAGCTCTGTAGCGAGACAAAACAGTATTACAATCCAACCTGCTGTACCCAGACAAACAGTATTACAATCCAACCTGCTGTAGCCAGACAAACAGTATTACAATCCAACCTGCTGTAGCGAGACAAAACAGTATTACAATCCAACCTGCTGTAGCCAGACTAAACAGTATTACAATCCAACCTGCTGTAGCCAGACAAAACAGTATTACTATCCAACCTGCTGTAGCCAGACTAAACAGTATTACAATCCAACCTGCTGTAGCCAGACAAAACAGTATTACAATCCAACCTGCTGTAGCCAGACTAAACAGTATTACTATCCAACCTGCTGTAGCCAGACAAAACAGTATTACAATCCAACCTGCTGTAGCCAGACAAAACAGTATTACTATCCAACCTGCTTTAGCCAGACCTGAGAGACACAGGGGCAGTTCTGGATGAGGAAAAGTAACAATGCACCGAGCTGGGCTGCAGGGTCAGATTCCATTTCAATTTCTAGTCAGTTCAGGAAGTACACTGGATTTGAAATGGAATTGACCCCAACCCTGCAGTGCTGTGTCGGTAACTGGACTGTACTTTTGAAACCAAACTTTCTGTTCACTCTATCCTGAGGATATTCTCTCTTGTGTGTGTGTGTGTGTGTGTGTGTGTCTGTGTGTGTGTCTGTGTGTGTGTGTGTCTAGTGCTCTGTGCCGCACATAAACTAACTTACATAACCAGTGTGTTAGCATCACCCTTACAGCATTAACATGTGAGCACTCACATCCTATATTTATAGGTTTACGCTACGCTATGCTAGGCTACATTACGTTACATTACGCTACACTACGCTACATTATGCTACATTACGCTACGCTACGGGAGTTAATCCCACAACACACTCACACGTAAGTAAAGTGAGTAACTTAAATCCCTGATTAGAATGGTAACGTAGGATAGATTTATGTGGTGGTTTGTGGATTACTAATATGAGCCGACAAAATCTCCTTATACTGTATAAATACAGTAGAGGTCTAAATATTGACATACTGTTGATACTTACAGGTCCAAGCCAAATACATAGTGTATAGCTCTGGTCCAGGCCATTTGAGTAGCACAGAGAGAGACACTGTACATGCCATAGAAATATAATTACTTTGAATTAGAAAGTCCATTCTAGTCATTCTAATTCTATGGTACATGCTATAATATAATAACATCCAGTAGCCATCCAGAATTGAGACAGAGGCCTGGTCTGACATTGTGTGGTATTGTGTGGTATTGTGTGGTATTGTTAGTGCTTGCTGCCTCCAGGATTTGTTGCAACCTGTGAAAATAGGCCAATAGTGGTGCCACTCCACATCTCCCCATGCTCTAACCTAGTTTAGTGAACACGGCTGGGGCTGGTTGGGGCCTGGAATCACTTTCACATGAAGGACTACACTATCATTACAGAGGCTTACACATGCTTTCCAAATCGTTGTGTTTCCAAAGCACATAGAGCTGTTGTACCAAAGCACAAGGTTTTAACGCTCAAATGTAGTGCTGACTTTCAATAACAAAGAAAGGTCTGTTCTTAAATGTTCATTTTCCTCTGAGAAAGGCTGAATATATTTTTGAACATAAGATACCAGTTTGCCTTTTTTTTCTGTAATACATTGAGTACAGGACTATAGCTTAAGAGTCTGTGACTGGATGAAACTGCTTGATAATGTAAAGAGAAACACAGTTCTTGTCTGTCAGTAGATTTCTGTAGCAGCCCCAAGGCAAATACTTGATATACTGTATATGCAAGTAATTGTATGAGGATATAGATACCAGTGGAGGCTGCTGGGATGAGCTATAGGAGGACGGGTTCATTTTAATGGCTGGAATGGAATTAATGGAACAGAGTTTCCATATGTTTGATGTGTTTGATACCGTTCCATTGATTCCATTCCAGCCATTACAATGAGCCTGTCCTCCTATAGCTCCTCCCACCAGCCTCCTCTGATAGATACACAGCATCTCAGGTTCTACCTAAACATGTGATATCCGATACGGTTTCCAAGTCCTAGTTTTGCACTACTGAATAAACACTTTGCTTATTATCCACTATTTTGGCGTACTTTGTGAGAGCTTGTTGAAAAGCACTCTCAGGCCAAAATGACTGAAGCTACTGTGAAGATGACAGTACATTTTTACCAGACTTCCCGAGCAATTAAGGTTGTGTCTTGTTCATCAACAGATTTTTTTACCCAGTCGGCTCTGGGATTTGAACCAGCGACCTTTCAGTTAATAGCCCAACTCTCTTAACCGCTAGGATACCTGCCGCCCCAGTATCATACTAGGTTTAATAACCGGGTCAAAATGATTAATATTTGTTTTGCAGTATTGATCCCCCCCAAAAATGTCATCATCTAATATTCCAGGAATTCTTTAAATAATGTGTCTTTAATGTTCCAACATCCTAGTTTTGTTGTTTAATTTCTTATTTTTTATGTATAAATAGTTTTTGCATCACTACCCCAAGTTTTCATATGTGGGTCAAATATGACCCATATGTATTTCATGTGGAATTCACTGCATTGCACTCGTCAAACTGATCTTTCTTTTTGCTACAACATTAAAATCAATGTAATTAATAAAGTATTTATTAAATATCTTGTTTTTAATATTAATTAATCACCGTTTTCATGAGGAGGCTCATAAGAATGTTGCCAGATATTCAACCAAAAGGGTTTTACAGATGCTGGATGAGGAAGCCATTTGTGCCTCTGACTCAGAATCTGAGGTATCCAATTCAGATGCCTGTGGGTCAAGTTGGAGTTGTGGATGCACCTGGTAGTCCAGCTGTCCTACATGATTCTGCAGATTGGGAAGACTCCTCCTCTGAGGAGAGTGAACCCCCCCCACTAAAGGCAAGACCAGAAGCCATAACATCCTGAGGAGCTGCCCAGGGCCTGTGCCGGGGTCAACAGTTTTGCCACCAAAAGATGTCTGGGAGCTGTTCATTAGTGACAATATCATTGAGGAGGTCCTAAAGTGTACAAATTTAGAAGGACGGAGAACAGCGACAGCAAAAGGGAAAGAGTGGAGAGAGGTCAACAAAGAGGAACTAAAGCTCTTTATTGCTTTAACCCTCCTCACCGGCATGGAGAAAAGCTGGTATGTTTCCACACGGGAGCCAATGTATTAGGCCACCATGTCGGTCGGAAGATATGAGGATATCCGTCGCTACCTGAGGCTTGATGACAAGAGGACCAGAGTGTTCAAAGAGGCAACGGACCACCTGGCAGCCTTCCAGTATGTGTGGGACCTTTTCCTAGCAAACTGTAGAGAAAGGTTCATCCCCAGCGATTGCGTCACAGTGGATGAGCAGGTTTCCTCCAGACGTGACGCTTGGCATTCGGGCCAAAGAGTTCAATCTTGGTTTCATCAGACCAGAGAATCTTGTTTCTCATGGTCTGAGAGTCCTTTAGGTGCCTTTTGGCAAACTCCAAGCGGGCTGTCATGTGCCTTTTACTGAGGAGTGGCTTCCATCTGGCCACTCTACCATAAAGGCTTGATTGTTGGAGTGCTGCAGAGATGGTTGTCCTTCTGGAAGGTTCTCCCATCTCCACAGAAGAACTGAGGCAATGTAAAGATGTGGGGTGATGAAAGAGAGCCATGCCACCACCACTCAGAGCAGCCAGGACCAGAAGAGGAAGAGGTGCCAGCTCTGCCCAAGCACTAAGGATAGAATAGTCAGCTGCTGGTGTTCTCAGTGCAACACACCCGTCTGCAAAGAGCACAGTCACATGCTTTTGGTTTGTAACAAATGCATGGACTAAGACAGCATAAGTAAGCATGACACACACACGCACACACACGCACTTTGTTCCATTTAGTGTTTATGTTTTCTAAATTCACAATTGTTAGTGTTGTCGTTTATATTGATGATGAACTTTAGATTTTCAAATAAATGTTTTGAAATATTATAAAATATGCTTAAGGTGTTTTATTTGTTCTTCACACTAAAAGGTTGAATGTGAAACTTTGATTGTAAGATTGATTGTAAGAAAAATTTGCTAATATTTTCAATAGCCATTAATCAAACTGTTGAAGAGCGACTAAAAACATTTCAAACAATAAAATCATTATTGAAAGGTCCAAATCATCACTCAAAATAATTATGTTCCACAAAATGGATAATATTTTAGACCCATATAAATAAAACACAGATATTACATTATCGGGTCATTTTGACCTGGCATATGCATTCTTTGGGCATCATGTTTACTATGCATCCTAGGGTTAATGTGCCTCTGTGGTAGGCCAACCATGACTGGTCTACTGTCTGACAACAACACACACTCATTAGTATGGCTGACTGGCCTGAGAGCTCTACGTGAAAATCCCACACTGCTTTTAACACACGCACACACACACACACACACACACACACACACACACACACACACACACGCACATACACACACACACACACACACACACACGCACACACACGCACACACACGCACGCACACACGCACGCACACGCACGCACACACACGCACACGCACATCTGAAGGATTGTATGATGTGCATCTAGGCACGTACACGCCTGAGTCATAGAATGACCTCATAGACACACACACACACATACACACTCACAGACACTCTCACACACATAGATTTAAGTGCTACAGAGCACACATCCTCTAATGTGCATCTTCTCTGGAGAGGGGGAGGGAGAGGTTTAGGTGATGGAGATGGACAGTTGAATTACCCAGCTAATTAGCTAGGAGCATGGAGAGAACAGGAATATTCTCACGGTTGGGAGCACTGCACCGCTGGATTCAAAGATAACCAAGTAACCTTCTGGAATATTCTCTACATCTACAGATGATTAAATATGGCACAAATAAGATATGTAGTAAAATAAGGTATCCTATTGAAAGAAAACACTCCTTCTGATTTTAGTATCTGGCAAGCTTGAGCAAAGACAATAAAACGAGATTAGTGAGCCGATGACCAAAGCTGGCTTGAGAGCTGGCTGGAGAGCTGGCTGGAGAGCTGGCTGGAGAGCTGGCTGGAGAGCAGCTGTCGTATACCTGGTGGGGGTGTGGGGGAGGACACTCATGATACAGATCCTCCCACAGCTCCTCCATCTCAGCCAGGTCCAGACCCCCATCCATCTCACCGTCCAGCCTGATCGGAGGGGCCTCTGGGTCGGGTACATGGCCATGGATCTCCCCCTCTCCATTCGGACTTCGATGCAGCAACCTCAAGGCCGGCTCATAGAAGCCAAGTCTGGAGCCTCCATCGCTGGGGCTCTGTCTGAGCAGCACAGGCAATCTGCTTCCCTTGGGGCTCTGGACGGGACGGTACACACAGTTCTGGACCAGGCAGAGGGCCAGGGAGACGTGGGAGGCCGATCTCATCGGGGTCACCAGGTGGTGCTCTTCAGACAGGGAGTCAGAGAACCGGTCATCCAGGGGGTCCCGGGGGTACACTAGCCCCTCGTCCTCATCTTGGATAGCAGACAGCCGGGTAGATTCTCCAGCTATATCCAGGGAGTCTATGGAGGGGCTGGAGCTGTCTCGACCCACTAGGGTACGGTCACTGTCTGAAGCCCGGGACTGAAGCTTGGACCCTGGGACCAGCGTGAGCGAGGAGTGGGTCCCTTTTGGCTCTTCCTCCCCTCCTCTACCTCTTTCTACTCCAATCACACTGGTCGAATACCTCGTCGATGGGCCACAGGAAATACTCCGTGCCAACTTCCTGGGTACTTTACACACGGCCTCGTAGTCAGAGTCCGCGACTCGCCACGCTGTGCACCCTTGGCACTTCCTGGGCGAAGGCGTGACTGTCCCACAGCGCTGTGACCCAACAGTCGTCACCTCTGACCCTGGGCATTGTGGGCGATGCCCATGATGATGATGGTGGTGACCCCCGAACTCTAACCCCTCCACAGCCCAGGACTCATACAGAGAGTACACCAAGTCCTCCTGGAGCAGAGCACAGTACTTAGCATGGGTCAGACCAGACATGTCCACTATACCTTCCCCCTGTACCCCTCCTCCTCCCGTACCCCCAGGCCCGGTAATGACCCCTCCACCACCGCCCCCCTCCTCCCCGTTGGACTTCCGGTAGAGGCCTCCGATGAGGCCACGTAGCCGCTGTTTCTCCTGGAGCAGCCTCTGCAGCCGTTCGATGGACAGAGCCTCCACACGAGCGATGACCGTATCAAACCTATACATGCGCTCCAGTATGAAGGCACACTTGGAGCAGGCGAATTCGCCGCGCCCGTCCCGGGTCAGCTCTCGACCCAGGGCGTGGGACAGGAGCACCTGGAGGTTGAGTTTGGAGGCAGGGTGGAAGATCCATCGGCGTTGGTTACCGCAGAGCTCCTGCGCGCAGATACGACACGCCTCCTTCATTCTGATGTCCAGCATTCCACACACACCTTTGTTTTTAATGATAAACAAGCACTTGTATTACACTTGAATTTTCCTCCAAGAGTGGCTGACTGGCATTCTCATATCCCCAGAGTTCTCCTTCCACCTCTGGTTGCTCCTGGGGGGGGGAGGGGTTGAGGTCCTGGCTGTTTACTGTTAAGTGTCCTATAAATATTAAATACCATTTGATTGATTGAGGTGAATGAGATGATGTTATTAGCTCCAGTAAGACTAACGCTCATCAGTCAGAAGAAACACTTTAAAACTCAATGTATAAGATCATTGAGGATGTGAATATATTGCAGGTAACAGTCCTCTTCCTCTCTTTTTCTCTGTCTTCAGAAGATACATAAATACCACTAAAACGTAATGAAAACAACAGATACACAGTCATTAGGGAAACACTAATATTGGCACTGGTAGCCTGCTGGGAAACGCACACAGCAGCAAGTAAAAGAGATGCTCACAAAATCCAATCCTCTTGACATAATTTATTTCATAACCTGCCCAGCGTTGTTGCTTCCATAGGACTATGAAGACCTTTGGTGAATTATAATTGCGTATTACTTGAGCAGATGGCAGCCAGCAAGTATTCCAGTATCCTTGGTCACCGGTTCTGTTGCATTCCGTAATGGATATTCTGAAGCAATGGGTTAAAGTCCGAAAGGGAAAAATAAAGGCATTCTGGTGTCATGCGCCTGGCATATTCCCTAAATACACAAACCACCAGACTTTTCCCGCTTTCGATCCCGGTCGTTTCGTCTCGCGTTTCCAAACACAAGAAAAACACGCGCACGTTCCGCTGCATTACTTGGTTAGCTGTCATTGGGAATCACGCACTGTCAGGTTGATCATCACCAGTACCGTAGGCTACGGCGGTGTCGCTTTAACCGAAGACCGTCACGGCGGATAATTGACACACCAAAACAATATATTCGGTAGCAGCAATCATCCTTCGCAATCCTTTGACATTCATTCATGATTTATAATGTCAACAGTGGAGATAGCGCACCTCAGCCCCGCGATCCTTTGGGCACATAATGTGGCAGCGTTGTTGCATTGGCGAGACCTAGCTGCAGGCGCGGAGCGCACCATTTCATGCAATAGGGGTGCAAGATATCTAATCGTCTATACCAAGAGGTTAAAAAGTTGCACTATATGACATGATAATACACGTTTTACTTTCATTTAACGAGCTAAGTTTCGGTCAATTTTGTCAAAGATGGTGAATAAAATACTTTGACGATCTCTAATGCTCCCCGGGATGCCCTTAGTTATTTTGGTCCACTCTACACTAAGCTTTGTATTCGCTTCAACAAACAGGTGAAATGTATATTACCGTGTAGTAACATAGTGACATTAGTGACGCTCTAAAATTTAAATGACTTTATATTCACAGTGTTTTGCATAAACTCTTACCCCATGCAAGCCAGTAGAAATATTCTAAATGAAAACCAATAATAACATCATTTTCTCTGCTTTGTTCATTACCACCAGGCTATATTTGGGCTTTTATGGGGTCAACATCAATTTCTCAAACAGAACCACATACTCAGTCAGAATTTCATTTAATAAATACATAATTTGATATCACACACGCTCGAGGGTTGACTTGAACTCATTTCCACTGAACAGGCAGAACAGGCTGCATAACCTTTCCTTCCTCATGTCGAGCCTCTTCTATATGCAAATAAGATCTCATAAATACACTGAAAAGTAAATGCCATTAATGCATTGCAAAGCAGAGGGGATACATTTTACATAGATTTTCCAATTGTCAAACCATTTCAGTTGGTAGAGCATGGCTGCACCGCCAGGGTTGTGAGTTTGATTCCCAGGGCCACCCATATGTAAAAAGTATGCATGCATGAAATGTAAGTCGCTTTGGATAAAAGTGTCTGCTAAATTGCATATATTATTATTATATATTATCAGGCAAATGGTTCCATAATAGCGAAGGTGGATGGTTCCGATGTTTATATTTATATTTGATATCTAATACATTATTAATAGTTATTGGGAAGAAAAAAACATACAGCTTTCCATTTATAGAGTCCAGATCTGCCATATATGACATGATTGTATGAGTGAGATATACTGTAACGGCAGTGTGTTGATAACAAACAGTGTTAGCTACAAAACTCAACAGATGGGCTGGCCACAGCTCTCATAGTGCCGACTGCTGCTGAGTGCTGCAATAAAGTTATTCTATTCTACTCTACACATTTAGGGCCAGGAGTCTTTCCTGTCTGACAACATGTCCTGACCAGGGAGAACTCTGGACACTAGTTATAGAATATGGCCATCAGGTCACGTGGTCAAGAAAAATTCCTGCCCATATTATTCTATTGTATTGTATTGTATCGTATTTTATTCTATTCTATTCTAGAACTGCATATCACAGGAGGCCCAGGCTCCAACGCCTTCAACCAGGCACCTGTCTGCGACATATAGATTACTACACAAGGCTATCCATTACAGTTAGACAGTGGTTTAAAGCAGAGAGGGAAACACAGTGACACAATAGGACAAGGGGGCCATAAAACCGGTTACTACGACTACGTATGCTACAAGAACAGAACAAAGAGAGGCAATCGTGGTGCAGTGTGCACAGGCACTGGTGGATGTGGGACTGCTATTGTAGCCTGTGCTGTGAATGACGGGGTGTAGACTAATGTGGTGAAATATGAAGGTAAACCGGTTATGATGTTTTGCTTGAAACATGAGGCAACATGAGGGACGCTGCCGCATATTAATGAACTTACTGACAATAAATGAACTTACATACAAGGGCAACCCAATGACATTAAAACATCACATTTGGCTACAACATTTAAAATATGGTTTGGCTGTGTGAATAAATGAGCTGTACAAAACTACATTACCCAGAATGTTTTAGGCTCATAGGTTTCCACAGTGACCCGAGACTATGTATCCCTGAGGGTGTGCACACAGACAGTCATGCACTCACACTGTGACTGCACATTTCAGCTTTGATTCTCAAAATAACATGCTGCCTCAGAACAGAATGTTACAAATGGCCACTACAGTGGCTTGCGAAAGTATTCACCCCCCTTGGCATTTTTCCTATTTTGTTGCCTTACAACCTGGAATTAAAATTGATTTTTTTGGGAGTTTGTAACATTTGATTTACACAACATGCCTACCACTTTGAAAATATTTTTTATTGTGAAACAAACAAGAAATATGACAAAAAACAGAAAACTTGAGCATGCATAACTATTCACCCCCCCAAAGTCAATACTTTGTAGAGCCACCTTTTGCAGCAATTACAGATGCAAGTCTCTTGGGGTATATCTCTATAAGCTTGGCACATCCAGCCACTGGGACTTTTGCCCATTCTTCAAAGCAAAACTGCTCCAGCTCCTTCAAGTTGGATGGGTTCCGCTGGTGTACAGCAATCTTTAAGTCATACCACAGATTCTCAATTGGATTGAGGTCTGGGCTTTGACTAGGCCATTCCAAGACATTTCAATGTTTCCCCTTAAACCACTCAAGTGTTGCTTTAGCAGTATGCTTAGGGTCATTGTCCTGCTGGAAGGTGAACCTCCGTCCCAGTCTCAAATCTCTGGAAGACTGAAACAGGTTTCCCTCAAGAATTTCCCTGTATTTAGCGCCATCCATCATTCCTTCAATTCTGATCAGTTTCCCAGTCCCTGCCGATGAAAAACATCCCCACAGCATGATGCTGCTGCCACCATCATGCTTCACTGTGGGGATGGTGTTCTCGGGGTGATGAGGTGTTGGGTTTGCGCCAGACATAGTGTTTTCCTTGATGGCCAAAAAGCTCAATTTTAGTCTCATCTGACCAGAGTACCTTCTTCCATATGTTTGGGGAGTCTCCCACATGCCTTTTGGCGAACACCAAACGTGTTTGCTTATTTTTTTCTTTAAGCAATGGCTTTTTTCTGGCCACTCTTCCATAAAGCCCAGACAGATACTCCAATCTCTGCTGTGGAGCTTTGCAGCTCCTTCAGGGTTATCTTTGGTCTCTTTGTTGCCTCCCTGATTAATGCCCTCCTTGCCTGGTCCGTGAGTTTTGGTGGGTGGCCCTCCTTTGGCAGCTTTGTTGTGGTGCCATATTCTTTCAATTTTTTTATAATGGATTTAAATGGTGCTCCGTGGGATGTTCAACGTTTCGGATATTTTTTTATAACCCAACCCTGATCTGTACTTCTCCACAACCTTGTCCCTGACCCGTTTGGAGAGCTCCTTGGTCTTCATGGTGCCGCTTGCTTGGTGGTGCCCCTTGCTTAGTGTGTTGCAGACTCTGGGGCCTTTCAGAACAGGTGTATATATACTGAGATCATGTGACAGATCATGTGACACTTAGATTGCACACAGGTGGACTTTATTTAACTAATTATGTGACTTCTGAAGGTAATTGGTTGCACCAGATCTTATTTAGGGGCTTCATAGCAAAGGGGGTGAATACATATGCACACAGCACTTATTTAAAAAAATTTCACTTCACCAATTTGGACTATTTTGTGTAATGTCCATTACATGAAATCCAGATAAAAATCATTTTAAATTACAGGTTGTAATGCAACAAAATAGGATAAACGCCAAGGGGGATGAATACTTTAACAAGGCACTGTAGGTCCAAGTCTCTCTTGGAAAAGGGATGGGTTAAACCAAAATGGATTGCTTAAACCAAAATGGATGGGTTACCCCAAAAGGGATGGGTTAAACCAAAAGGGATGGGTTACACCAAAAGGGATGGGTTAAACCAAAAGGGATGGGTTAAACCAAAAGGGATGGGTTAAACCAAAAGGGATGGGTTACACCAAAAGGGATGGGTTAAACCAAAAGGGATGGGTTAAACCAAAAGGGATGGGTTAAACCAAAAGGGATGGGTTAAACCAAAAGGGATGGGTTACACCAAAAGGGATGGGTTGAACCAAAAGGGATGGGTTGAACCAAAAGGGATGGGTTAAACCAAAATGGATGGGTTAAACCAAAAGGATTTGGTTAAACCAAAAGGATTTGGTTAAACCAAAAGGGATGGGTTATACCAAAAGGGATGGGTTACACCAAAAGGGATGGGTTGAACCAAAAGGGATGGGTTACACCAAAAGGGATGGGTTAAACCAAAAGGGATGGGTTAAACCAAAAGGGATGGGTTAAACCAAAAGGGATGGGTTACACCAAAAGGGATAGGTTAAACCAAAAGGGATGGGTTAAACCAAAAGAGATGTGTTCCCCTATAGGGATGGGTTGAACCAAAAGGGATGGGTTGAACCAAAAGGGATGGCTTATCAACAGGGATGGGTTAACCCAAAAGGGATAGGTTACCAAAAGGGATGGATTAACCCAAAAGGGATGAGTTAAATCAAAAGGGATGGGTTATCAAAAGGGAGGGGTTAACCCAAAAGAGATGAGTTAAATCAAAAGGGATAGGTTACCAAAAGGGATGGGTTAACCCAAAAGGGATGAGTTAAATCAAAAGGGATGGGTTATCAAAAGGGACTGGTTTATATAAAGCCAAGAGTAATACATGATTCATAACAAAACCCTGTATGTGATTGTGCCATACTTACTATGCTTCATTTTCAAACCCATGTATGCTTCATTACCTTACTGTATGATAGTGTATGGCAGCCATTTTCTCTGAGGACAGAGCTGACCTTGTATGTCCTAGGTCAGCTCCTCACTAATGCCTGATTATGGGTGGCTTAAAATTACAGTATGGGGTTAGTTGGGGGTCCTTGATTAAGCTTGTTGAAAATTGAGGGTTTAAAATGACAGTCTGGGGTTAGTTGGGGGTCCTTGATTAAGCTTGTTGAGGATTTGGGGTTTAAAATGAGGACTGCTTCAGTACTCTCCAGCAGAGTCCACTGCTAAATCTGAGAGTTGCTTCAAACTCCTCCTTAAGCATAGACTGCAATCAAGCAAGAGAGAGCTAGAAATAACAAATCACCACACATAGAAATATACATTTTACAAAAATATAGCACTTTTCTCTCCTTTATTTATTTCCTTTCCATTTTGTGTTCTAGCACAAATGTAGCATGAATAGCATCAGCTGCCTCTCACAGCACATTTCTTTCATAACATTTCTCCCTCCTGGACGGCCTGCCATTTAGATTGATCTCATTGGCTGTGGTGTCTGGGGAACCAATTAGAAGCTAAGTGTCTTAGACAACACAACTTGATATCTGTGTGTGTCAGAGTTAGCACCAGAAGGTCAGCGTGACCTATTGACAACCTTGCTGAAACACGAGCCACTTAAATGCGCACCAACACACATCCTTGCACGCACAGTCACTGACATACATGGATACAGACACTTGCAAGCCTTCTGTGTTGTCTACAGTCGTGCTCTGTTGTGTACACAGATATTGAACACGTTGACAGACAGGTGAACGTTCTTTCTACCCTTACTATCAGGGGTAACTACAGGCCAGAATATAATGATGTTTAGGTACTTTGCTGTCATTAATGGGGCAAATAAATCCAAAGTTCAATGTATGCCTTTCCATTGCCTATGCCTGTGCCTCTCATGCATTCGTTTTCCACTTTCAAAGACCCCTTCTCCTCAGTCTTCTAAAGAAACTGACATGAATGTGAGTAATAGTGATCTATTCAGCCTTAGTTACAGCTGGCAGTGGCCCTGGGCAGTGGGACAGCATCACTGTGTGAAATCTGAGCTGAGATCAGCCCTGACATGCACATTTGCATCCTAGAGCCAAGCTGATTTACAAGGTAAAATGCCTCCAGAGGCACCTTCAAGCTTCAAGAGAAACTCAAACTACAACAAATATGTGTAGGATTCAAAGCTGCCGACAAATGACAAGAGCCAAGAGCCTTGGGAGTCTCAGTGAGACAGGATCAAAGGATAATGAATGGTTATGACCAGAGCCATGCATCTAGAGAGTTGGGCCAACTTGTAGAATGTTGAATATTCTTCTAATTCTAGACATTCAGTGACATAGCATTGTTTAAATAGTCCCCACATAATGTTAATGGGGCGCTAACATGGCTGCCATAGAATGTTGTAGTGACATGTAAATGCATCATAATGCAGAAACCTCAATGTCCCAACTCTCTAAATACATGGCTCTGGCAATAGATAATGACTAATATGTGGTAATGACTAGCACTAGATAATGACTAATACGAGGTAATGACTAGCAATAGATAATGGCTCATATGCGGTAATGACTAGCAATAGATAATGACTAATACGAGGTAATGACTAGCACTAGATAATGACTAATATGAGGTAATGACTAGCAATAGATAATGGCTCATATGTGGTAATGACTAGCAATAGATAATGACTACCACTGACATTTTCAACCTCTCCCTGACCAAGTCTGTAATACCTACATGTTTCAAGCAGACCACCATAGTCCCTGCGCAGAAGAAAGTGAAGGTAACCTGCCTAAATGACTACCGCCCCATAGCACTCGTGTTGGTAGCCATGAAGTGCTTTGAAAGGCTGGTCATGGCTCACATCAACACCATCATCCCAGAAACCCTAGACCCACTCCAATTCGCATACCGCCTTAACAGATCCATAGATGATGCAATCTCAATCGCACTCCACACTGCCCTTTCCCACCTGGACAAAAGGAACACCTATGTGAGAATACTGTTGACTCATTGACTCTGTACCAGTACCCCCTGTATATAGCCTCGTTATTGTTATTTTATTGTGTTACTTTTTATTTTATTTTTTACTTCAGTTTATTTAGTAAATATTTTCTTGACTCTATTTCTTGAAGTGCATTGTTGGTTAAGGGCTTGTAAGTAAGCATTTCATGGTAAGGTCTACACCTGTTGTATTCGGCGCATGTGACAAATAACATTTGATTTGATGTTGATTTGATTTGATTATGACTAATATGTGGTAATGACTGAGAAGAGATGATGACTGTTGATTACCAAACTACCAAGTGACCAAACACTCTTGATCAAAGTGACAGGATACACATACACTGTACTGCGGCTTTCTTTCAATTGTATGTGAGGTGTAGTGACATTTTAAATAAAGTTTGATTTCATTTCATTTGACACACAGCATCTAATCTATTTCTATTATCTAACCCCACTCCAGTCAACACACACGCATACTGTATATACCTGTTATCCTGTTATTTGTGTAATGTGAGAAGCTCTCTATGAGTGATGAGAATGGAGAATGTGGGCGGTCTGTTCATAAATACATCACATCATTTGTTTACCACAGACTAAAATAACCTAGGCCTGCTCCCTTCAGGCCGACAGCTCCCAACACAATACTGGGATGAACAGCCATAGAGACATCAACACAGACTGATCTAGGTACAGTTTATTACTCAGCTCTAGCAGCTGCTATTTACTAAGATATTATATGATATGGTAACTACGTGTAATGTATGATGTTTACGTTGAGGTCAACACAATGGCGTTTCGATGAACCACAGAGAAACCCCAATTATATTAGAAAGTAGTTTACATGTGATTACAATTTGATCATGTATTTTTCCTTAGATGGTGACTATTCTGAAGCCCACGATGTTACCGCTCTGTATTTGTCGGTCTGGTTTAAGAGGTGGTACAGTGAGGGAAAAAAGTATTTGATCCCCTGCTGATTTTGTACGTTAGCACACTGACAAAGAAATGATCAGTCTATAATTTTAATGGTAGGTTTATTTGAACAGTGAGAGACAGAATAACAACAAAAAAATCCAGAAGAACGCATGAAAGAAATGTTATAAATTGATTTGCATTTTAATGAGGGAAATAAGTATTTGATCCCCTCTCAATCAGAAAGATTTCTGGCTCCCAGGTGTCTTTTATACAGGTAACGAGCTGAGATTAGGAGCACACTCTTAAAGGGAGTGCTCCTAATCTCAGCTTGTTACCTGTATAAAAGACACCTGTCCACAGAAGCAATCAATCAATCAGACTCCAAACTCTCCACCATGGCCAAGACCAAAGAGCTCTCCAAGGATGTCAGGGACAAGATTGTAGACCTACACAAGGCTGGAATGGGCTACAAGACCATCGCCAAGCAGCTTGGTGAGAAGGTGACAACAGTTGGTGCGATTATTCGCAAATGGAAGAAACACAAAAGACTGTCAATCTCCCTCGGCCTGGGGCTCCATGCAAGATCTCACCTCGTGGAGTTGCAATGATCATGAGAACGGTGAGGAATCAGCCCAGAACTACACGGGAGGATCTTGTCAATGATCTCAAGGCAGCTGGGACCATAGTCACCAAGAAAACAATTGGTAACATACTACGCTGTGAAGGACTGAAATCCTGCAGCGCTTGCAAGGTCCCCCTGCTCAAGAAAGCACATATACAGGGCCGTCTGAAGTTTGCCAATGAACATATGAATAATTCAGAGGAGAACTGGGTGAAAGTGTTGTGGTCAGATGAGACCAAAATTGAGCTCTTTGGCATCAACTCAACTCGCCGTGTTTGGAGGAGGAGGAATGCTGCCTATGACCCCAAGAACACCATCCCCACCGTCAAACATGGAGGTGGAAACATTATGCTTTGGGGGTGTTTTTCTGCTAAGGGGACAGGACAACTTCACCGCATCAAAGGGACGATGGACGGGGCCATGTACCGTCAAATCTTGGGTGAGAACCTCCTTCCCTCAGCAAGGGCATTTAAAATGGGTTGTGGATGGGTATTCCAGCATGACAATGATCCAAAACACACGACCAAGTTAACAAAGGTGTCACGTTCGTCGGGAACAGAGGACCAAGGCGCAGCGTGGAAGGTGAACATACTTATTTATTTAATGATACACGAACAAAACAACAAAACGATAACGTGACGTCCTTGGTTACAATAAACACACCAACACGGAACAAGATCCCACACCCCACTGTGGCAAACAGACTGAATAAATATGGTTCCCAATCAGAGACAACCAGCAACAGCTGACACTAGTTGCCTCTGATTGAGAACCACTTTGGCCAACCTAGAAACACAACAACTAGAATCGACAAAGGAAACTCACACCCTGGCTCAACCTACAAGTGTCCCCAGAGCCAGGGCGTGACAGTACCCCCCTAAAGGCGCGGACTCTGACCGCGCCAACCATACCACAGGAGAGGACCGGTGGGCACTCCGCCTTGGCGGCGGATCCGGCTCCTGGCATGATCCCCACTCCCTCTCTAACCCCCCAAAGTACCCTGGTCCGGTCTGGCCTATTGGCCGGAGCTGGACCGAACACTGGTGGAGCGGATTGCTCCAGCTCCGGCGTCGAGCAGCTGACCGGTGCCGGACCAGGCACCGCGTGGAACAGGCACGGGCGTGCCGGACTGACGACGCACACCACTGGCTTGGTGCGGGGAGCAGGAACAGGCCGGGCCGGGCTGGCGACGCGCACCCCTGGCTTGGTGCGTGGAGCAGGAACTGGCGGGCCGGGCTGGCGATCGCACCCCTGGCTTGGTGCGTGGAGCAGGAACTGGCCGGCCGGGCTGGCGACGCGCACCACTGGCTTGGTGCGGGGAGCAGAACTGGACGGACCGGGCTGGCGACGCGCACCATTGGCTTGGTGCGGGGAGCAGGAACAGGCCGGGCCGGGCTGGCGGCGTGCACCATTGGCTTGGTGCGGGAGCAGGAACAGGCCGGACCGGGTTGGCGACGCACCACAGGCTCGATCGCGAGGGACAGGAACAAGCCGGACCGTACTGAGGACACACACCACTGGCCCTATGCGGGGGATCAGGAACGGGCCGGACCGGACTGGTAACACACCCCAGTACCTCTCGCCATGCCTCTACACTTTCCCTTCCCCTTTAATACCAGTGGCCCCCGTAACCTGGCGGCCTCCTCTGCCAACCCGGCTGGACCGCTCTATCGCGGCCTCCTGCTGCCCCGTCGTCCACGGGCGTGAGCCCCCCTAAAAATGTCTGGGCGGCTCTCCTCTTGGACCAGGCCTCCATGTCTCTAGCCAGACACTCACTCCACTGCTTCAAAGTCCAACCTCTCTGCTCTTCACTTGGCTTGGCCCAGTCGAGACTCTTACTCCACTGCTCCAACGTCCAACCTCTCTCCTCTTCACGCTGCTTGGTCCAGTTATGGTGGGATCTTCTGTCACGTTCGTCGGGAACAGAGGACCAAGGCGCAGCGTGGAAGGTGAACATACTTATTTATTTAATGATACACGAACAAAACAACAAAACGATAACGTGACGTCCTTGGTTACCATAAACACACCAACACGGAACAAGATCCCACACCCCACTGTGGCAAACAGACTGAATAAATATGGTTCCCAATCAGAGACAACCAGCAACAGCTGACACTAGTTGCCTCTGATTGAGAACCACTTTGGCCAACCTAGAAACACAACAACTAGAATCGACAAAGGAAACTCACACCCTGGCTCAACATACAAGTGTCCCCAGAGCCAGGGCGTGACAAAAGGAGTGGCTCAAGAAGAAGCACATTAAGGTCCTGGAGTGGCCTAGCCCGTCCACTAGCCGCCCCACCACCGTTGTTATTGTTTCTGTTGCCGAGCTGAGGAGCGCGTTGTTGCCGCAGTACATATTGTGCTCTTTTATCGTGCACGCGATGATGTCAGAGGGGGAGAAACACTGTGTTGGTTGTTTTCAGTAACTTCTTTGTTGTTGTAATATCGCAAACGGACGTGGCAGTGTCACTGTTAAGGATTCCAGCTTTGAGTGAGTTTCTGTGTTCACTTCAGGATTCACTTACCTGCATCTCCTGCTCAATGCGTAGTCTCTCCCTGCCCAGCTCCTCCTGGTAGAACTGTAGGAGAGAGAAACAGGTGGCTTAGAAAGTTAGGTGTGTGTGTATGTGTGTGTGTGTGTGTGTGTGTGTGTGTGTGTGTGTGTGTGTATGTGTATGTGTGTGTGTGTTTGTGTGCGTATGCGTGTGCGCGTGTGCGTGTGTGTGTGAATAAGTTGTTGCGTGTGTCTGAGTAATGGTGATATCAGTCCCACGGAGGGTAATTAATATCTCCTTCTCAGAAAAGCTGTACAACAGCTGTAGTGAAGATTAGATAATTCAGAGAGTAGCAGAGTACACTGCGTTCTGTTGACAGTCGTCCAACAAAATGCATCACACTACCACTCTGCCTGCTGCCACAACAACACAACTTAACACAACTGGTAGATTGGACAGGACTAGCTGCATGGGTTACGGTAGGCTACAGTAAATACAAATGTAATTAATTGATTCTGAAACAGATCAAAGCATTAAAGGTCAACTCAGCGAAATGACGTTGCCACGAGCAGCACCGCAGATATTGAGATGATCGAGATGCAACACTTCGCTCTCTCAGTCACACACAGTATCGGCGCATGTGCACGGGATTGCTTCACGCTGTTCACAACGTGGTAGCCAGGGCACCAAAACAGCGGAGAAGTTGAGCCTTGCTCTTCAACGCTCTTAGGTGTTGCGGTAAAATTGACCATATGCAATTATTCCATCATAACAAAGTTCGATTTTGACAACCGAAAGGATATTGAAAAATGTCTATTTTTGAATGTTTTCCTGGTGAATATGTTTCTAAACCTTTAGTAACCTGAGTGTAGCGGTCTGTGGGTTTGAACACACACAAATAGGTTTGTTGCTATGTGTTTTTTGACAGGAGTGTCTATGTGTGTGTTTGCGTGTGTTAGCTATAACAGGTGTGTTTCCATATGTTTCCATGTTGTTTGCGTGTGTGGGTACGGGGAGATATGGGGACGGGGGAGATATGGGGACGGGGGAGATATGGGGACAGGGGAGATATGGGGACAGGGGGAGATATGGGGACGGGGAGATATGGGGACGGGGGAGATATGGGGACGGGGGAGATATGGGAACGGGGAGATATGGGGACAGGGGAGATATGGGGACAGGGGAGATATGGGGATGGGGGAGATATGGGGATGGGGGAGATATGGGGACGGGGGAGATATGGGGACGGGGAGATATGGGTACGGGGGAGATATGGGGACGGGGGAGATATGGGGACAGGGGAGATATGGGGACAGGGGAGATATGGGGACGGGGGAGATATGGGGACGGGGGAGATATGGGGACAGGGGAGATATGGGGATGGGGGAGATATGGGGACAGGGGAGATATGGGGACGGGGGAGATATGGGGACAGGGGAGATATGGGAACGGGGGAGATATGGGGACAGGGGAGATATGGGGACGGGGGAGATATGGGGACGGGGGAGATATGGGGACGGGGGAGATATGGGGACGGGGGAGATATGGGGGACGGGGGGAGATATGGGGATGGGGGGAGATATGGGGACGGGGGGGAGATATGGGTACGGGGGAGATATGGGGGACGGGGGAGATATGGGGATGGGGGAGATATGGGGACAGGGGAGATATGGGGACGGGGGAGATATGGGGACAGGGGGAGATATGGGGACAGGGGAGATATGGGGACGGGGAGATATGGGGACGGGGGAGATATGGGGACAGGGGAGATATGGGAACGGGGAGATATGGGGACAGGGGAGATATGGGGACGGGGGAGATATGGGGACAGGGGAGATATGGGGACGGGGGAGATACGGATGAAGAATGACTATGGGTGAGGAGGGGTGAGGTTTTGAAAAGCATGTTAGCTATAGCTAAAGGAGGGGTGAGTAGGGTTGAGGAAGGGTTGAGCTATGTCTAATGAGTGAGTGAGGAATAGGTGAGACTAGGGTGAGGTATCCCAGAAACCCTGTGTATGAAGCTTTGCTCCTGCTATTACATGCCTGTACACACTACAGGAATTCAGTCAGTCAAATACATACAATACATTAATACAATAACACAACCAATTGACCCCAATGCAGACCCTACACATGCACTCATTTGTGTAACAGGGATGATACATACCTCTACATCCCTCTCTTTCTGCAGCAGGGAGGAGGAGAGGTCCTCTACCTGTCTCTCCAGCTCTCCCACCTTCAGGGTCAGGACACTCTTCTGTCCACTCAGCTCAGTGATCAGAGCCTCCTTACAGCGCAGAGCACTGGTCAGCTCCTCGACCACCCTACAGGAGGGGGGGAGAGAGAGAGAGAGAGAGAGAGAGAGAGATATTAATTAAGAAATGCTATAGATGGAAGGAAAGTAGTGTCGAAACCTACCAAAAAACAATTAGGCAACAACAAATTCAATGCCTTTTCGACAACTTCCTGGACAAAACGTTCCATTGTAATAGTGAAGGTGTAAACTTGGCAGTAGAAAACCTAAACAGTATATTTGACCTCTCAGCTTCCCTATCAAATCTAAAAATCTCTAACAGAAAACCAAAGAAAAGTAACAACATTGACAAATGGTTTGATGAAGAATGAAAAAACCTAAGAAAGAAATTGAGAAACCTATCCAACCAAAAACATAGAGACCCAGAAAACCTGATCCTATGCCTTCACTATGGTGAATCACTAAAACATTACAGAAATACACTATGGAAAAAGAGGAACAGCATGTCAGAAATCAGCTCAATGTAATTGAAGAATCCATCAACTCTAACCACTTCTGGGAAAATTGGAAAACACTAAACAAACAACAACACGAAGCGCTATCTATCCAAAACGGAGATGTATGGGTAAACCACTTCTCCAATCTTTTTGGCCCTATAACAAAGAACAAACAGCAAAAAAATATACATGATCAAACGCAAATCTTTTAATCAACTATTAAAGACTACCAGAACCCACTCGATTCTCCAATTACATTGAATGAACTACAGGACAAAATACAAACCCTCCAACCCAAAAAGGCCTGTGGTGTTGATGGTATCCTCAATGAAATGATAAAATATACAGACCACAAATTCCAATTGGCTAAACTGAATCTCTTTAACATCATCCTTAGATCTGGCATCTTCCCCAATATTTGGAACCAAGGACTGATCACCCCAACCCACAAAAGTGGAGACAAATTTGACCCCAATATCTACCGTGGGATATGCGTCAACAGCAACCTTGGGAAAATCCTCTGCATTATCATTAACAGCAGACTAGTTCATTTCCTCAGTGAAAACAATGTACTGAGCAAATGTCAAATTGGCTTTTTACCAAATTACCGTACGACAGACCAGGTATTCACCCTGCACACCCTAATTGACAAACAAACAAACCAAAACAAAGGCAAAGTCTTCTCATGCTTTGTTGATTTCAAAAAAGCTTTTGACTCAATTTGGCATGAGGGTCTGCTATACAAATTGATGGAAAGCGGGGTTGGGGGAAAAACATACAACATTATAAAATCCATGTACACAAACAACAAGTGTGTGGTTAAAATTGGCAAAAAACACACACATTTCTTTCCACAGGGCCGTGGGGTGAGACAGGGATGCAGTTTAAGCCCCACCCTCTTCAACATATGTCTCAACGATTTGGTGAGGACACTAGAACAGTCTGCAGCACCCGGCCTCACCCTCCTAGAATCTGAAGTCAAATGTCTACTGTTTGCTCATGATCTGGTGCTTCTGTCACCAACCAAGGAGGGCCTACAGCAGCACCTAGATCTTCTGCACAGATTCTGTCAGACTTGGGCCCTGACAGTAAATCTTAGTAAGACAAAAATAATGGTGTTCCAAGAAAGGTCCAGTTGCCAGGACCACAAATATAAATTCCATCTAGACACCGTTGCCCTAGAGCACACAAAAAAAAATACATACCTCGGCCTAAACATCAGCGCCACAGGTAACTTCCACAAAGCTGTGAACGATGGCTTCACGAAGGGCCTTCTATGCCATCAAAAGGAACATAAAATTTGACATACCAATTAGGAACTGGCTAAAAATACTTGAATCAGTTACATAACCCTTTGCCCTTTATGGTTGTGAGGTCTGGGGTCCGCTCACCAACCAAGAATTCACAAAATGGGACAAACACCAAATTGAGACTCTGCACGCAGAACTCTGCAAAAATATCCTCTGTGTACAACGAAAAACACCAAATAATGCATGCAGAGCAGAATTAGGCAAATACCTGCTAATGATCAAAATCCAGAAAAGAGCCGTTAAATTCTATAACCACTTAAAAGGAAGCGATTCCCAAACCTTCCACAACAAAGCCATCACCTACAGAAAGATGAACTTGGAGAAGAGTCCCCTAAGTATGCTGGTCCTGGGGCTCTGTTCAAAAACACAAACAGACACCACAGAGCCCCAGGACAACAACAACAACACAGTAAGACCCAACCGAATCATGAGAAAACAAAAAGAGAATTACTTGACACATTGGAAATAATTAACAAAAAAACAGAGCAAACTAGAATGCTATTTGGCCCTAAACAGAGAGTACACAGTGGCAGAATACCTGACCACTGTGACTGACCCAAACTTAAGGAAAGCTTTGACTATGTACAGACTCAGTTAGCATAGCCTTGCTATTGAGAAAGGCCGCCGTAGGCAGACCTGGCTCTCAAGAGAAAACAGGCTATGTGCACACTGCCCACAAAATGAGGTGGAAACTGAGCTGCACTTCCTAACCTCCTGCCAAATGTATGACCATATTAGAGACACATATTTCCCTCAGATTACAGAGATCCACAAAGAATTCGAAAACAAACCCAATTTTGATAAACTCGCTTATCTACTGGGTGAAATACCACAGCAGCAAGATTTGTGACCTGTTGCCACAAGAAACGGGCAACCAGTGAAGAACAAACACCATTGTAAATACAACCCATATTTATGTTTATTTATTTTCCCATTTGTACCTTAACTATTTGCACATAATATGACATTTGAAATGTCTTTATTCTTTTGGAACTTCTGAGTGTAATGTTTACTGTTAATATTTATTGTTTATTTCACTTTTGTTTACTATGTACTTCACTTGCTTTGGCAATGTTAACATATGTTTCCCATGCCAATAAAGCCCTTAAATTGAATTGAATTGAGAGAGAGAGAGAGGTCAGTATCATAGATATAGTGGGCTAAGTTTGGACTTCTAGGAGTCCTAGGCTTTTCTCCAAGAGTGTGAAGGTGTGGAATTACAGCTTTTAGGTCACTGGTTCAAATCTGGCGCGAATGACCATATAGCGTGTGTGTACCTGTCTCTGTTGGTGTGTGATGGGGGGTGGTTAGACGGGGTCTGGGGGCTCTCCTCCTCCTCTGGCCTGTCCTCCAAGTCCTCCAAGAGGGTCTGGGAGCTCGACCTAGCCAGGGAGGCCATCCTCCCAGCCTCACATCTCGCTAGCTCGGCCTCCTGGAGGAAACACATGAAAAGGTCTGGATGTCAGTCTGTGTGTTTAAAGCTGATCTAATAATATAACAACTCATTTCATCTCAACAAAGAACACAACCAACGTTTTAACAGTGTGTGTGTGTGTGTGTGTGTGTGTGTGTGTGTGTGTGTGTGTGTGTGTGTGTGTGTGTGTGTGTGTGCGTGTGTGTACCTCCTGCAGGAGTTGTATCTTGGTCTCCAGCAACTCCTGCATGTGGTCGATCTCCTGCTGTCTCTCCTCACATCGTCTCTGTAGCTCTGCCTCATTGTGACTGGACAGGCTCTCAGCTTTTGACCTATCAGAAGAGAGGAGAGAGAGGGAACATTGTGATTGGTCAGGCTCTCTGCTATCGTCATATTAAAAGTGAGGAAAAAATTGCGATAATTGTGATTGGTCTGGCTGTATTCTGTTGTCCTATCAGGGAGAGGACATAAGATGGAACATCATGTTAAGTGTCTATCAATAACTCCCAACAGTCATCCACATACACTCATAATACTGTGTTGCTTGTTATTGTGACATCGGTGCAGGGCAGACCAATGGCGTCAATCCTGGGTCGTTTTAGGGTTGTATTGTGGTCAGGTCAGGACTAAGACAGGATATGAGGTCATATGAAGTATCCCTGCTATCTCATGGAATACCCTACACCTCCCATCTACAAATAGAGACCAGTCACACACCCAGGGTGTAAACTTTTATTGTGTTCACTTATAGTTCTGTGAGAGCGCCACGAAAACATCACTCAGACCAAGGCTGGAATTCGGTCAAACTCGCCATAGCTATAATTAAGCATTCTGAGTGTTAGTTTACAAACTACTGTCGGTGCACATACACATCGTATTGTGAAAACTGGAGCATCTACCTGTGAGGGGAGTCTACTGCTAGTAGTAGTACACCCTGTGACTGTGTGTGCATATTAATACAGTAATGTAATGTTGATTAGCTGATCTGATGCTATCTCCATATTAATAAAGTAATGTAATGTTGATTAGCTGATCTGATGCTATCTCCATATTAATACAGTAATGTAATGTTGAATAGCTGATCTGATCCTATCTCCATATTAATACAGTAATGTAATGTTGATTAGCTGATCTCTCCATATTAATACAGTAATGTAATGTTGATTAGCTGATCTGATGCTATCTCCATATTAATACAGTAATGTAATGTTGATTAGCTATCTGATGCTATCTCCATATTAATAAAATAGTGTAATGTTGATTAGCTGATCTGATGCTATCTCCATATTAATACAGTAATGTAATGTTGATTAGCTGATCTGATGCTATCTCCATATTAATACAATAATATAATGTTGATTAGCTGATCTGATGCTATCTCCATATTAATAAAATAGTGTAATGTTGATTAGCTATCTGATGCTATCTCCATATTAATAAAATAGTGTAATGTTGATTAGCTGATCTGATGCTATCTCCATATTAATACAGTAATGTAATGTTGATTAGCTGATCTGATCCTATCTCCATATTAATACAGTAATGTAATGTTGATTAGCTGATCTGATCCTATCTCCATATTAATACATTAATGTAATGTTGATTAGCTGATCTGATGCTATCTCCATATTAATACAGTAATGTAATGTTGATTAGCTGATCTGATTCTATCTCCATATTAATAAAATAGTGTAATGTTGATTAGCTGATCTGATGCTATCTCCATATTAATACAGTAATGTAATGTTGATTAGCTGATCTGATGCTATCTCCATATTAATACAATAATATAATGTTGATTAGCTGATCTGATGCTATCTCCATATTAATAAAATAGTGTAATGTTGATTAGCTGATCTGATGCTATCTCCATATTAATACAGTAATGTAATGTTGATTAGCTGATCTGATCCTATCTCCATATTAATACAGTAATGTAATGTTGAATAGCTGATCTGATCCTATCTCCATATTAATACAGTAATGTAATGTTGATTAGCTCCTTTAGATCTGATGCTATCTCCATATTAATAAAATAGTGTAATGTTGATTAGCTGATCTGATGCTATCTCCATATTAATACAGTAATGTAATGTTGATTAGCTGATCTGATGCTATCTCCATATTAATACAATAATATAATGTGGATTAGCTGATCTGATGCTATCTCCATATTAATAAAATAGTGTAATGTTGATTAGCTATCTGATGCTATCTCCATATTAATAAAATAGTGTAATGTTGATTAGCTGATCTGATGCTATCTCCATATTAATACAGTAATGTAATGTTGATTAGCTGATCTGATCCTATCTCCATATTAATACAGTAATGTAATGTTGATTAGCTGATCTGATCCTATCTCCATATTAATACATTAATGTAATGTTGATTAGCTGATCTGATGCTATCTCCATATTAATACAGTAATGTAATGTTGATTAGCTGATCTGATTCTATCTCCATATTAATAAAATAGTGTAATGTTGATTAGCTGATCTGATGCTATCTCCATATTAATACAGTAATGTAATGTTGATTAGCTGATCTGATGCTATCTCCATATTAATACAATAATATAATGTTGATTAGCTGATCTGATGCTATCTCCATATTAATAAAATAGTGTAATGTTGATTAGCTGATCTGATGCTATCTCCATATTAATACAGTAATGTAATGTTGATTAGCTGATCTGATCCTATCTCCATATTAATACAGTAATGTAATGTTGATTAGCTGATCTGATGCTATCTCCATATTAATACAGTAATGTAATGTTGATTAGCTGATCTGATGCTATCTCCATATTAATAAAATAGTGTAATGTTGATTAGCTGATCTGATGCTATCTCCATATTAATACAGTAATGTAATGTTGATTAGCTGATCTGATGCTATCTCCATATTAATACAGTAATGTAATGTTGATTAGCTGATCTGATGCTATCTCCATATTAATACATTAATGTAATGTTGATTAGCTGATCTGATGCTATCTCCATATTAATACAGTAATGTAATGTTGATTAGCTGATCTGATGCTATCTTCATATTAATACAGTAATGTAATGTTGATTAGCTGCCATGTGAGCAGGAAGGCAGGGGGAACAGAATGACCCATTACACCAGCTGTGGAGCTGGCAGTGATTAGCAGTTAGCATGCTAACGGCTCTCCTCCATCAGCCACATATTTATGCTGAGACCCCCTACCAACACACACTACTTCTGATCATCAATCTTTCCCAGGCTATGGACTCTAGGCTGGAGGCGGGTGGGGGGTTGAAGGCACGAGCCAGCAAAGTGGAATTTAATCTCATAGCAATCTTATGAATACACAGAATATGTCAATCAAATTGATTCCCCTCCAGGGGGAGTATTAAATTCAAAGCCTAGCGGCAACAGCAGGGGTAGGGGTTCGGAGGGGGGCAAGGATGGACGTGCCAGGTATTGCCTTCCATATCCCTGTCTGGATGCCAAGATATCAGGGTTGCCCTTTTGGAGCTGGCGAGTGTGCGATCACATTGGGACAGACACCAGGAGTACACGTGTGTGTGCATCGTGCGGGAGTGTGTGTGTGTGTGCGTACAGTATGGGCAATGTGCACATGCAAAGTTTGTGTGTGCGTGTGGCGTGTGTGTGTGTCTGACTGTGAATGCTCGTGTGTGTGTGTGTGTGTGTGTGTGTGTGTGTGTGTGTGTGTGTGTGCGTGTGGCTGACTGTGAATGCTCGTGTGTGTGTGTGTGTGTGTGTGTGTGTGTGTGTGTGTGTGTGTGTGTGTGTGTGTGTGTGTGGCGTGTGTGTGTGTCTGACTGTGAATGCTCGTGTGTGTGTGTGTGTGTGTGTGTGTGTGTGTGTGTGTGTGTGTGTGTGTGTGCGTGTGGCGTGTGTGTGTGCTGACTGTGAATGCTTGTGTGTGTGTGTGTGTGTGTGTGTGTGTGTGTGTGTGTGTGTGTGTGTGTGTGTGTGTGTGTGTGTGTGTGTGTGTGTGTCCAGTCCTTTCTCACTCCACCAGCTGTTGTGTGAAACATGAGCTGAGGTGTTACCTCTAAACTTTTGATTCTACCCTCTGAGGGACTCACTACCGATTACTGCTCTATGCCTACAGTCCCCTGCTATAGGCTTGTTATCCTGCTATAACACCATCTCTGTATGAGGACTTATTGAGAAACAGCTTTGTTAAGGCTCATCAAACAAAGACAAACACTCACCGTAATCACTTGGGCAAATTGTATTTCTGCATACCAGCAAAGCATGTCGTATGTAGTCATGGGTCTTTGGAAAACATTAAGATAATTGCATTGTATTGGTTTTGTACTATGCTACATACAGTAGGCGGGTCTCGAAGGGAATTTCAGGAAGGGTAAGAGGACAGTATTCTATTGGTGGATATGTGGCATTAGGTAAACATTAGGTAATCCATTCACAATGCATACATAACATCTGTTGGTTGGCTGTCAGTCTACAACCGCAATTTACATTTACATTTACGTCATTTCGCAGACGCGCTTATCCAGAGCGACTTACAGTTAGTGCATACATTATTTTTATTTTTTTCATACTGGCCCCCCGTGGGAATCGAACCCACAACCCTGGCATTGCAAACGCCATGCTCTACCAACTGAGCTACATCCCTGCCGGCCATTCCCTCCCCTACCCTGTACGACGCTGGGCCAATTGTGGACCGCCCAATGGGTCTCCCGGTCGCGGCCGGCTACGACAGAGCCTGCAATTTGACGTAAGAAGTGTCACATACTCCGATCAGATGACTGACGTCGGTCAATACATTCAACATTCAACTGTCAGTCTGGATGTGTCGTACTGGACTTACAGAGCCTGGTCAAGAAGGTCTTGTTTCTCCTGTAACTCCTGCTTCAAGCTCTCCACTTCTACCTTCAACTCAATGTTCTGGAACACAGGGAGAATAGAACATGAAATCAGACTGGAATTCTGTTTGATAGAAAAATGTACATCATCATCCTCATCCTCACTGTCATCATCATCATCATCATCCTCACCCACATCATAACGATTCATCTCAAAAGATAAGGAATATCAAATAGAAACTTTAAAACAAGTCAATGAAGTCATAAAAACTCAAAGAAGTACAGACACCATTAGTACAATTACTGTAAAACACAGGAAGAGAGTTGTAGTCTCACACCAGCTATACATGGTGACTGATACAGAACCATAGACATACATCACGTTCTAGAACTTCACTTGAGAAGTCTGGTCATATGAGTTGATTGGCCTCTTACGAACACTTGATGTGGAGTGACCCTCACAAATACAGCATAATAACATTGTCTGTGTTCCTGTCACAAAACCATGAGTACACTATGATAAGCCTGACGGCGCAATGGACAGTAGCTGGACTGTGTGGACTGTATATGGACTGTAGACAGACTGTGTGGACTATAGATGGACTGTAGATGGACTTTAGATGGACTGGGTGGACTGTAGATGGACTCTGTGCTGATGCCTCAGTGCAGGTGTTGTACCTGTTCTATTTTCTGCCACCTGTCTCTGTGACAAACCTCAGCAGGGATTCTCCAGATGAGAGATGAGACGTGTTTGAGAGCAGTGTTGCTGTGAGAACAGTGTTGCTGTGAGAACAGTGTTGCTGTGAGAAGACCCTGTACCAGAAGAGGCTGGTGGGAGGAACGGTACACCCTATTCCTCTGCACACCTGAGGTATACCCTATTACCCTCCTGGAAACTCCTACCTTCCAAATACACCTAATGCTTGTCTTGTACAGTATCCTGTGTCTCCTATCCCCCTCCAACCCCTTCCCACAGCTAGTCAGCAACAGCAACCCTAAACTCACAACCTGTTCTCTCTCCTTCTCACCCCCAACCCCCAAATACCTTCACCATCTACACCTGACCCCGCACCCCTCCTATCCGGCATTGATTTCCCTCCCTCCCCCTCTCTCTGCTGAATCAATCAGAGTGGTGTGGTGTGTATATGTAACATCAGTAGGGAACATGGTTCTCTCCTGTCACAGAGGTTATATTTAAACCAGGGGGAAAGCAGAGCATCTCTGGGGCTTAGACCAGGGGTCAACCTGTGAACCAGAATCGGGTTCTGAGGCAGGACAGGGCCTTTAGGATAGGGATTTGGAAAATGGACCCTGGACAGGGATAGGACACTTCTCTCTCAATTCAATTTCAATTCAATTCAATTTAAGGGCTTTATTGGCATGGGAAACGTGTGTAAACATGTAATCTCTCTCTCTCTCTCTCTCTCTCTCTCTCTCTCTCTCTCTCTCTCTCTCTCTCTCTCTCTCTCTCTCTCTCTCTCTCTCTCTCTCTCTCTCTCTCTCTCTCTCTCTCTCTCTCTCTCTCTCTCTCTCTCTCTCTCTCTCTCTCTCTCTCTCTCTCTCTCATTATAGTACTTCCCCCAGTCTATTGACCTTTAGAAACTGCTCTTCTAGCCAGCCAGAGAGGTATTCCAGTGTTTCTCAGCTTTACCACAAAACTATCTGTCTGTCCTTCACACTCACACTGACCCTGGATACAAGTGCACACACAGAGAGTCTGCAGACCCGCAGTGCACGTGTCACTAGAGCTCACCCACTCTGAAATTAACAACACATCAAGATACTTAGAACAACAGGGGCTCTGGCCTTCTGGACTGATCTCTAACATTATACATTTAGGAAATACTTCAGAAAAACAAAAGCAATGTTCATAGGATAACATTTTACGTGTACATTTGAGCAATTTAGCAGACATTGCTATCCAGAGAGACTTAAAAGGCATTACAATGAATGTGCTCTTACACAAAGTGTCTTGCTACAATAACCAAAGTCATGTAAACAAATTGAATTGAATTTCACATCACTTTTCACATCATTAGTCACAGCTTGACAGACAGTAACCGGGATGTTTTCCTGATATTCACACAGCTCTAAATATAGCAGTCCATCGTGCATCTGCTATTCCTGCCCCCCCGGCTCACAGTAACAGTTCCCCTTATAACTAGATATGCACTGGAGTGGTACAAGGCTGCCTGATTGGCCGAGACCTGGGGTTAAGAGTATAGTGCTAGGCCTATTCGCTTACACACGCACACACAGCCATGCAGTCACACACGCATACAGTGGGGTCCGAAATTATTGACACCCTTGATAAAGATGAGCAATAATGACTGTATAAAATACATTATTCAAATGCTGAGCTACAGTGGGGAAAAAAAGTATTTAGTCAGCCACCAATTGTGCAAGTTCTCCCACTTAAAAAGATGAGAGAGGCCTGTAATTGTCATCATAGGTACACGTCAACTATGACAGACAAATTGAGAAGAAAAAAATCCAGAAAATCACATTGTAGGATTTTTAATGAATTTATTTGCAAATTATGGTGGAAAATAAGTATTTGGTCACCTACAAACAAGCAAGATTTCTGGCTCTCACAGACCTGTAACTTCTTCTTTAAGAGGCTCCTCTGTCCTCCACTCGTTACCTGTATTAATGGCACCTGTTTGAACTTGTTATCAGTATAAAAGACACCTGTCCACAACCTCAAACAGTCACACTCCAAACTCCACTATGGCCAAGACCAAAGAGCTGTCAAAGGACACCAGAAACAAAATTGTAGACCTGCACCAGGCTGGGAAGACTGAATCTGCAAAAGGTAAGCAGCATGATTTGAAGAAATCAACTGTGGGAGCAATTATTAGGAAATGGAAGACATACAAGACCACTGATAATCTCCCTCGATCTGGGGCTCCACGCAAGATCTCACCCCGTGGGGTCAAAATGATCACAAGAACGGTGAGCAAAAATCCCAGAACCACACGGGGGGACCTAGTGAATGACCTGCAGAGAGCTGGGACCAAAGTAACAAAGCCTACCATCAGTAACACACTACGCCGCCAGGGACTCAAATCCTGCAGTGCCAGACGTGTCCCCCTGCTTAAGCCAGTACATGTCCAGGCCCGTCTGAAGTTTGCTAGAGTGCATTTGGATGATCCAGAAGGGGATTGGGAGAATGTCATATGGTCAGATGAAACCAAAATAGAACTTTTTGGTAAAAACTCAACTCCGTCGTGTTTGGAGGACAAAGAATGCTGAGTTGCATCCAAAGAACACCATACCTACTGTGAAGCATGGGGGTGGAAACATCATGCTTTGGGGCTGTTTTTTCTGCAAAGGGACCAGGGTGACTGATCCGTGTAAAGGAAAGAATGAATGGGGCCATGTATCGTGAGATTTTGAGTGAAAACCTCCTTCCATCAGCAAGGGCATTGAAGATGAAACGTGGCTGGGTCTTTCAGCATGACAATGATCCCAAACACACCGCCCGGGCAACGAAGGAGTGGCTTCGTAAGAAGCATTTCAAGGTCCTGGAGTGGCCTAGCCAGTCTCCAGATCTCAACCCCATAGAAAATCTTTGGAGGGAGTTGAAAGTCCGTGTTGCCCAGCGACAGCCCCAAAACATCACTGCTCTAGAGGAGATCTGCATGGAGGAATGAGCCAAAATACCAGCAACAGTGTGTGAAAACCTTGTGAAGACTTACAGAAAACGTTTGACCTGTGTCATTGCCAACAAAGGGTATATAACAA
The DNA here is from genome assembly GCF_020615455.1 of Coregonus clupeaformis. Classification (NCBI taxonomy): domain Eukaryota; kingdom Metazoa; phylum Chordata; class Actinopteri; order Salmoniformes; family Salmonidae; genus Coregonus; species Coregonus clupeaformis. The sequence goes on from NC_059212.1 coordinate 56,844,311, forward strand.
AGTATTGAGAAACTTTTGTTATTGACCAAATAATTATTTTCCACCATATTTGCAAATAAATTCATTAAAAATCCTACAATGTGATTTTCTGGATTTTCTTTTCTCATTTTGTCTGTCATAGTTGACGTGTACCTATGATGAAAATTACAGGCATCTCTCATCTTTTTAAGTGGGAGAACTTGCACAATTGGTGGCTGACTAAATACTTTTTTCCCCACTGTATATTGTATGCTCAAAAAAAGTATACAATTGCTCAGAGAAAGATATGAAGTTTAACAAGTAAATCAAGACTGTATCAAAAAGGTAGAGGTAACAATTATTGACACCCCTAAAGATTCTAGGAATAATTGGTCCCATATTCCTAGCACGCAATAACTACATTAAGCTTGTGACTCTACAAACTTGTTGGATGCATTTACAGTTTGATTTGGTTGTGTTTTAGATTATTTTGTGCCCAATAGAAATTAATGGTAAATAATGTATTGTGTCATTTTGGAGTCACTTTTATTGTAATTAAAAATATAATATGTTTCTAAACACTTCTACATTAATGTGGATGCTAACATGATTGTGGATGATCCTGAATGAATCGTGAATAATGATGAGTGAGAAAGTTACAGAGGGTCAAAGATCATATCCCCAAGACATGCTAACCTCCCCTGTTATTAGTAACGGTGAGAGGTTAGCATGTATTGGGGGAATGACCTTTGACCCTCTGTAACTTTCTCAATCATCATTATTCACGATTCAAGTGACATTATTACATACATTATTTACCATTAATTTCTACTGGGCACAAAATAGTCTGAAACACAACCAAAACGAACTGCAAATTCATCCAAGAAGTTTGTAGAGTCACAAGCTTGAAATATGCTAGGAATATGAGACCAAATATTACACTTTTGACTACTTTATTCATAAGAATCTTTAGGTACCTTTTTGAGATTAGTTTTTGTACTTGTTAATCAAAATACATTTTTCGCAGAGCAATTGTTTTAGTATAAAATAATATAATTTCCCCAAAAACGTTAGCATACAATATAGATCAGTATTGCAATTATTTATTTTATACAGTCATTATTGCTAATCTTTATCAAAGGTGTAAATAATTTTGGACCCCACTTATGAACACAATTATGAAGACATGCACCCACATTCAGTATGTGTCACAGATCTATCCCTATACTGACATGCATGCACAGATATCGGGATGAAAACAAGCACGTCAAACCCATTGCAGAAGAACAAATGTGTTGAATAAATTATTGCACTCAAGCTTGGATATATATAGAAATCCTCTCCCTCCCACTCTGAGCCGTGAGTGTAAACCAAGACAACAGAAACGGTGCGGTGCCAGGGAATCAATTGAATCAAGCGGCTCAACAAAGAAACAATCCAAGGCCAAATTAACTTCATTACTGTATCTGAGACAATGAAGACAATGATCCCACTGGGCATAGACGTCATTTCAACATCTAGTTTTGATTTACATTTGGTTGAGTTGTCAACTAACATGAATTCAATGTGAAATCAACAAAAAATGTCACCATGTCATTGAATTTAGGTAAAAGGTTGGGTGAAAAATTTCCCTTACGTTGATTACTTTTTACAAATCCAATCCGTTTTCTACCTTGATTCAACGTCATCACATAGATTTTTGTTGTTGAAATGAGGTGGAAACAACATTGATTCAACCAGTTTTTGCCCAGTGGGAAGTGACTGCATTATCATATGGTCTTGCTTGGACCTGGAGTGACATGACCATAGAAATCCTATTAAATTAGTATTCTAATTCCTAATTCTATGGACATTTCAGAAGGTTATATTCGCGACTAGTGACTTGCAGGCGCTGAGGTCCAGCGTGATGACTCAATCATGATTTATGACATTGTTTGGATGGCTGACCATCTGTGGGTTAAACACACCTTATCTGTGGTAATCTCTAGGAAGGGACGTTCCCTTCCCACAGAACCCTGGGAGCACGGACACCGTTGAAGGTGTGAAGACAGATGAAAACATAAAATCGACTAAATTAATGTTACTGTGTGAATTAAATTGTCATGTTTGGATTGTTTCAAGAGTTCATAAAGAGCTATGAAATTTGATATGTTTCATTGTACTGGATGTTGTTGTTTTTTGGACGGAGGTCAATTCAAAGAGGGAGCAACGCAGATGTGCGCTCCTATCATTTAGATAAGAGTTGTGATGATTAGATCCAAGAATGCGTGTGTTGCTTTCATGCCTTTTGTTTTAATGTTTTGTGCCATGCAAAGTGATATTATTTAGACGATAGGAGATACTGGGATTTGGCGCTCTTGGAAACTTTGTTCATGGAGTCATTGTAAACTTTGTTCATGAAGTCATTGTATACCTTGTTCATGGAGTCATTGTAAACTTTGTTAATGGAGTCATTGTAAACTTTGTTAATGGAGTAATTGTAAACTTTATTAAAATAGTCATTGTAAACTTTGTTCATGAAGTCATTGTAAACTTTGTTCATGGAGTCATTGTAAACTTTGTTCATGGAGTCATTGTAAAGGTTTTTTATTTTTTTTTATTTTTTTAGGGGGTAGATCAGCTTAATATTGCAGATAGATTGTAACTTCCATCAATGTAATTGTCTGCATCACTTCCAATCCCACATGTTTATATATATATATATATATATATATATATATTACAGTGGGGAGAACAAGTATTTGATACACTGCCGATTTTGCAGGTTTTCCTACTTACAAAATATGTAGAGCTCTGTAATGTTTATCATAGGTACACTTCAACTGTGAGAGACGGAATCTAAAACAAAAATCCAGAAAATCACATTGTATGATTTTTAAGTAATTAATTTGCATTTTATTGCATGACATAAGTATTTGATACATCAGAAAAGCAGAACTTAATATTTGGTACAGAAACCTTTGTTTGCAATTACAGAGATCATACGTTTCCTGTAGGTCTTGACCAGGTTTGCACACACTGCAGCAGGGATTTTGGCCCACTCCTCCATACAGAACTTCTCCGGATCCTTCAGGTTTCGGGGCTGTCGCTGGGCAATACGGACTTTCAGCTCCCTCCAAAGATTTTCTATTGGGTTCAGGTCTGGAGACTGGCTAGGCCACTCCAGGACCTTGAGATGCTTCTTACGGAGCCACTCCTTAGTTGCCCTGGCTGTGTGTTTCGGGTTGTTGTCATGCTGGAAGACCCAGCCACAACCCATCTTCAAAGCTCTTACTGAGGGAAGGAGGTTGTTGGCCAAGATCTCGCGATACATGGCCCCATCCATCCTCCCCTCAATACAGTGCAGTCGTCCTGTCCCCTTTGCAGAAAAGCATCCCCAAAGAATGATGTTTCCACCTCCATGCTTCACGGTTGGGATGGTGTTCTTGGGGTTGTACTCATCCTTCTTCTTCCTCCAAACACGGCGAGTGGAATTTAGACCAAAAAGCTATATTTTTGTCTCATCAGACCACATGACCTTCTCCCATTCCTCCTCTGGATCATCCAGAAGATCATTGGCAAACTTCAGACGGGCCTGGACATGCGCTGGCTTGAGCAGGGGGACCTTGCGTGCGCTGAAGGATTTTAATCCATGATGGCGTAGTGTGTTATTAATGGTTTTCTTTGAGACTGTGGTCCCAGATCTCTTCAGGTCATTGACCAGGTCCTGCCGTGTAGTTCTGGGCTGATCCCACACCTTCCTCATGATCATTGATGCCCCACGAGGTGAGATCTTGCATGGAGCCCCAGACCGAGGGTGATTGACCGTCATCTTGAACTTCTTCCATTTTCTAATAATTGCGCCAACAGTTGTTGCCTTCTCACCAAGCTGCTTGCCTATTGTCCTGTAGCCCATCCCAGCCTTGTGCAGGTCTACCATTTTATCCCTGATGTCCTTACACAGCTCTCTGGTCTTGGCCATTGTGGAGAGGTTGGAGTCTGTTTGATTGAGTGTGTGGACAGGTGTCTTTTATACAGGTAACGAGTTCAAACAGGTGCAGTTAATACAGGTAATGAGTGGAGAACAGGAGGGCTTCTTAAAGAAAAACTAACAGGTCTGTGAGAGCCGGAATTCTTACTGGTTGGTAGGTGATCAAATACTTATGTCATGCAATAAAATGCAAATTAATTACTTAAAAATCATACAATGTGATTTTCTGGATTTTTGTTTTACATTCCGTCTATCACAGTTGAAGTGTACCTATGATAAAAATTATAGACCTCTACATGCTTTGTAAGTAGGAAAACCTGCAAAATCGGCAGTGTATCAAATACTTGTTCTCCCCACTGTATATATATATATATATATATATATATATATATATATATATGTTTAAATATATATATATATATATATATATATATATATATATATATATATATATATATATATATATATATATATATATATATATATATATATATATATATATACAGTGGTGTGAAAAAGTGTTTGCCCCTTTCCTGATTTGTTATTTGTTTGCATGTTTGTCACACTGAAATGTTTCAGATCATCAAACAAATTTTAATATTAGTCAAAGATAACACAAGTAAACACAAAATGCAGTTTTGAAATGAAGGTTGTTATTATTAAGGGAAAACAAAATCCAAACCTACATGGCCCTGTGTGAAAAAGTGTTTGCCCCCCTGTTATAACACACCTCAACTGTGGTTTATCACACCTGAGTTCAATTCCTCTAGCCACACCCAGACCTGATTACTGCCACACCTGTTCTCAATCAAGGAATCACTTAACTAGGACCTGCCTGACAAAGCGAAGTAGACCAAAAGATCCTCAAAAGCTAGACATCATGCCGAGATCCAAAGAAATTCAGGAACAAATGAGAAAGAAAGTAATTGAGATCCATCAGTCTGGGAAAGGTTATAAAGCCATTTCTAAAGCTTTGGGACTCCAGCGAACCACAGTGAGAGCCATTATCCACAAATGGCGAAAACATGGAACAGTGGTGAACCTTCCCAGGAGTGGCCGGCCGACCAAAATTACCCCAAGAGCGCAGCAACGACTCATCCAAGAGGTCACAAAAGACCCCACAACAACATCCAAAGAGCTGCAGGCCTCACTTGCCTCAGTTAAGGTCAGTGTTCATGACTCCACCATAAGAAAGAGACTGGGCAAAAATGGCCTGCATGGCAGAGTTACAAGACGAAACCACTGCTGAGCAAAAAGAACATTAAGGCTCGTCTCATTTTTGCCAGAAAACATCTTGATGGTCCCCAAGACCTTTGGGAAAATACTCTGTGGACTGACGAGACAAAAGTTGAACTTTTTGGAAGGTGTGTGTCCCATTACATCTGGCGTAAAAGTAACACAGCATTTCAGAAAAAGAACATCATACCAACAGTAAAATATGGTGGTGGTAGTGTGATGGTCTGGGCCTGTTTTGCTGCTTCAGGATCTGGAAGACTTGCTGTGATAAATGGAACCATGAATTCTACCAAAAAATCCTGAAGGAGAATGTCCGGCCATCTGTTCGTGACCTCAAGCTGAAGCGAACTTGGGTTCTGCAGCAGGACAATGATCCAAAACACACCAGCAAGTCCACCTCTGAATGGCTGAAGAAAAACAAAATGAAGACTTTGGAGTGGCCTAGTCAAATTCCTGACCTGAATCCTATTGAGATGCTGTGGCAACCCTCCAATGTGGCTGAATTACAACAATTCTGCAAAGATGAGTGGGCCAAAATTCCTCCACAGCGCTGTAAAAGTTATCGCAAACGCTTGATTGCAGTTGTTGCTGCTAAGGGTGGCCCAACCAGTTATTAGGTTGTAGGGGGCAATCACTTTTTCACACAGGGCCATGTGGGTTTGGATTTTGTTTTCCCTTAATAATAACAACCTTCATTTCAAAACTGCATTTTGTGTTTACTTGTGTTGTCTTTGACTAATATTTAAATTTGTTTGATGATCTGAAACATTTAAGTGTGACAAACATGCAAACAAATAAGAAATCAAATAAGAAAACTTTTTCACACCACTGTACATACATACACACATACACATATACATACATACACATACATATCCTTTAAAAAATATATATATATATATTCCCCTTTATTACTTTCCAACCCCACCACCCTTTCCCTAATTGGAGTAAACTAGTGAACAACAATGCTTAGGCCTCTACTTCCAGCTTATACTTACTATATACATTTTATGGACACAGTCAATTTTACAATAATATATAAATATTGTTAGTTTTTTCTCCTGAACTTATTCTACTCTCAACCTCTCCGATCATTTTCATGATGTCCATCCGGTTTGTTTCTATATGCCATATCTTTCTAACTGTGCTCTTTCACAAAAGCTCCCAACCTACAACCTATATACTTATTATGGACACAGTATGCTTACATTATTAGTTATCTTGTTGTTAGTTGTTATTAGTCCCATCCTTCAATTCCATTCAACACCTCCCATCTATCTCTTAACACCATCCATATAGGATTTCTATTTGCCATATATTTTTCAACTGTACTGTGATGTTTTACAAAAGTTCTGAACCTTTATATTCTCATTGTTTCCACAGATTGTAAATTGAAAATAAACATTTTTGCTAAAAGTATTATTATATTATTGATCGATTGACTATGACCTTTCAGATCACCCAGTAAGGCTATCTGCAAGGTTAGCTCCATGTAAATATTGCAATCCTTTAGCTATTCCTGGACCTGTGTCCAAAAACATGCTACAAATGGACAGTACCAAAACAAATGATCTAATGATTCTGTCTCTTCGCAGCTAAATCTGCAGAGCTGGGAAGATTGTATCCTCCATATAAATAACATTCTATTGGTAGCAAGAATTTTATATAATAATTAATATTGAAAGATTCTAATTTTTGAATCCGGTGTCGTTTTGCGTATCAGTTCATAAACACTATGCCATGGGATCGGTACGTCAAAAATCTCTTCCCAACTATTTTGCAATCTATATAGGACGGCTGTCAATCCTTTGGTCTTTAAATTAAACTGGTATACTTTTTTATTTATCACAGTTTTCTTTACCCAATTATGTTCTTTAATGCAAGGCCGACAGACAAGTTCCTTACGTTCTCCCCCTTCCACTTTCCTTTTCCATTTCTGCGGTAAGGCTGTAATTATTTGGTTGTAATTTTGGGTAGAGCAGACATTTCCATATGTTTTTGTTAGCTGCATGTGCTATATAACTCCACCAGTCCTACCGATGATATAATTTACGAAGATTATACCTTTTTTAAACATTTTGTCAAAAAAAAGAGTTTTTTTGTCAATTAGTATATTTGAGTTTAACCACAATATTAGTTGCATTATTTGTTCTGTCGTTTCTGGAGGATTAAATTGAAATTGCAACCAACTTTCTATGGCTTGTTTTAGAAATAGTGATATTTGGGAGATTATTTCCTTTTCAAATAACTGAAAGTGAGAGGTTGTAATCTGAATAAAAGGAAAAAAGGTCATTCTTGAACATTGGGTGAGACAATCTTACTAATTTGCTAGAGAACCAGTTCGGATTTAAGTATAACTTTTGTATGACTGAAGCTTTTAGTGATAGGTCTAATGCTTTAATATTTAATCATTTATGTCCTCCGAATTCATTTTCATTATATAAATAGGCCCTTTTAATTTTGTCTGGCTTGCCGTTCCAAATAATAATGAATAATTTTTTTCCATATAATTTTAAAAACTGTTCGCTAGGCGTAGGCAAGACCATAAGCAAATAGGTAAACTGGGATAATACTAAAGAGTTAATCATTGTAAACTTTGTTCATGGAGTCTTTGTAAACCAATCTCCTGGTGTAGCGTTCCGTTACACTATAGTGTGTTTTTATACTTAGCCTATAGACTTTTAGATATGTTGCATCTTTTGGCATTGAAGACTTCTGGTATGTACTATTTGATAATTGTATTCTTATTGCGTAACTGTAATACATCTGATTACGTTTAAATGGATATGAACCGTAGTCCTCATATTTCAGAGTAATATTCCTTGAATTATTATTTGGTGAATGGTCTAATGGTAATTATAAACTGGGTGGTTTGAGCACTGAATGTTGATTGGCTTTTTTGTCATACCCGTATACAGTGGGGGAAAAAAGTATTTAGTCAGCCACCAATTGTGCATGTTCTCCCACTTAAAAAGATGAGAGAGGCCTGTAATTGTCATCATAGGTACACGTCAACTATGACAGACAAATTGAGAAAAAAAATTCCAGAAAATCACATTGTACGATTTTTAATGAATTTATTTGCAAATTATGGTGGAAAATAAGTATTTGGTCACCTACAAACAAGCAAGATTTCTGGCTCTCACAGACCTGTAACTTCTTCTTTAAGAGGCTCCTCTGTCCTCCACTCGTTACCTGTATTAATGGCACCTGTTTGAACTTGTTATCAGTATAAAAGACCCCTGTCCACAACCTCAAACAGTCACACTCCAAACTCCACTATGGCTAAGACCAAAGAGCTGTCAAAGGACACCAGAAACAAAATTGTAGACCTGCACCAGGCTGGGAAGACTGAATCTGCAATAGGTAAGCAGCTTGGTTTGACGAAATCAACTGTGGGAGCAATTATTAGGAAATGGAAGACATACAAGACCACTGATAATCTCCCTCGATCTGGGGCTCCACGCAAGATCTCACCCCGTGGGGTCAAGATGATCACAAGAACGGTGAGCAAAAATCCCAGAACCACACGGGGGGACCTAGTGAATGACCTGCAGAGAGCTGGGACCAAAGTAACAAAGCCTACCATCAGTAACACACTACGCCGCCAGGGACTCAAATCCTGCAGTGCCAGACGTGTCCCCCCTGCTTAAGCCAGTACATGTCCAGGACCGTCTGAAGTTTGCTAGAGTGCATTTGGATGATCCAGAAGAGGATTGGGAGAATGTCATATGGTCAGATGAAACCAAAATATAACTTTTTGGTAAAAACTCAACTTGTCGTGTTTGGAGGACAAAGAATGCTGAGTTGCATCCAAAGAACACCATACCTACTGTGAAGCATGGGGGTGGAAACATCATGCTTTGGGGCTGTTTTTCTGCAAAGGGACCAGGACGACTGATCCGTGTAAAGGAAAGAATGAATGGGGCCATGTATCGTGAGATTTTGAGTGAAAACCTCCTTCCATCAGCAAGGGCATTGAAGATGAAACGTGGCTGGGTCTTTCAGCATGACAATGATCCCAAACACACCACCCGGGCAATGAAGGAGTGGCTTTGTAAGAAGCATTTCAAGGTCCTGGAGTGGCCTAGCCAGTCTCCAGATCTCAACCCCATATAAAATCTTTGGAGGGAGTTGAAAGTCCGTGTTGCCCAGCGACAGCCCCAAAACATCACTGCTCTAGAGGAGATCTGCATGGAGGAATGGGCCAAAATAACAGCAACAGTGTGTGAAAACCTTGTGAAGACTTACAGAAAACGTTTGACCTGTGTCATTGCCAACAAAGGGTATATAACAAAGTATTGAGAAACTTTTGTTATTGACCAAATACTTATTTTCCCCATAATTTGCAAATAAATTCATAAAAAATCCTACAATGTGATTTTCTGGAATTTTTTTCCTCATTTTGTCTGTCATAGTTGCCGTGTACCTATGATGAAAATTACAGGCCTCTCTCATCTTTTTAAGTGGGAGAACTTGCACAATTGGTGGCTGACTAAATACTTTTTTTCCCCACTGTACCACGGGTATGACAAAAAAATAATTTTTACTGTTCTAATTGCGTTGGTAAACAGTTTATAATAACAATAAGGCACCTCGGGGGTTTGTGGTATATGGCCAATATACCATGGCTAAGGGCTGTGTCCAGGCACTCCACATTGCGTCGTGCATAAGAACGGCCCTTAGCCGTGGTATATTGGCCATATACCACACCCCCTCATGCATTGTTGCTTAATTATAACATGATAAAACATGAAAGTGTCAGTTTGGTCGAACCTCTTTCTACTCAATTAGCTGTGGCTTGCACGATAGAGGATAAGTCAGAGCACATTTAGGTCTTGTTTGTCTGGATCACGTCAGCCATCTTGTTTATTTGGATCAGGTCAGCCATCTTGTTTGTCTGGATCACGTCAGCCATCTTGTTTATTTGGATCAGGTCAGCCATCTTGTTGATTTGGATCAGATCAGCCATCTTGTTGATTTGGATCAGGTCAGCCATCTTGTTTATTTGGATCAGGTCAGCCATCTTGTTTATTTGGATCAGGTCAGCCATCTTGTTTATTTGGATCAGATCAGCCATCTTGTTAACTTGGATCAGGTCAGCCATCTTGTATATTTGGATCAGATCAGCCATTTTGTTTGCGTGATTCTCATATCAGAGGTTTACTGATGATCAAGGAGGAGATTAAGGGCTGAAGAAAAATGTATTGGAAGAATGTACACACACGCAATCACACACACACACACACACACACACACACACACACACACACACACACACACACACACACACACACACACACACACGCACACTAATCTCTCTACCTCTCTGGAGTGGTGGTCTATAGGGATTCTGGAGAATGGACCAATTATTGGATTTTACCATTTCCATACGCACCCAGACAACAGCTGGCTCACAGAGTCACCTTACACATACACACACACCTAGAACACACACACACACACACTTAGAACAGACACACACACACACACACACACACACACACATACACTATATATATACAAAAGTATATGGACACCACTTCAAATTAGTGGATTCGGCTATTTCAGCCACACCCGTTGCTGACAGGTGTATAAAATCAAGCACACAGCCATGCAATCTCCATAGACAAACATTGGCAGTAGAATGGCTTTACTGAAGAGCTCAGTGACTTTCAACGTGGCACCGTCATAGGATGCCACCTTTCCAACAAGTCAGTTCATCAGATTTCTGCCCTGCTAGAGCTGCCCCGGTCAACTGTAAGTGCTGTTATTGTGAAGTGGCAACTTCTAGGAGCAACAACGGCTCAGCCGCGAAGTGGTAAGCCACACAAGCTCACAGAACGGGACCTCCGAGTGCTGAAGCGCGTAGTGGGTAAAAATTGTCTGTCCTCGGTTGCAACACTCACTACCGAGTTCCAAACTGCCTCTGAGAGCAACGTCAGCACAAGGCTGTTCATCGGGAGCTTCATGAAATGGGTTTCCATGGCCGAGCAGCCACACACAAGCCTAAGATCACCATGCGCAATGCCAAGTGTCGGCTGCGTGGTGTAAAGCTCGCCGCCATTGGAATCATGCTTCACCATCTGTCAGTCCGACGGCCGAATCTGGGTTTGGTGGATGCCAGGAGATCGCTACGCCCGAATGCATAGTGCCAACTGTAAAGTTTGGTGGAGGAGGAATAATGGTCAGGGGCTGTTTTTCATGGTTCGTGCTAGGCTCCTTAGTTCCAGTGAAGGGAAATCTTAACGCTACAGCATACAATTACATTCTAGACCCCTCAAACTCAACTCTGGACCTCAAAGCCAGTTACACTGCATTTTTTCATTGTTCCCCTCTAATCAGGGACTGATTTAGACCAGGGACACCAAGTGTGTGCAATGAATTATCAGGTAGAACAGAAAACCAGCAGGCTCCGGACCTCTTAGGGTAAGAGTTGAGTACCCCTGTTCTAGACGATTCTGTGCTTCCAACTTTGTGGCAACAGTTTGGGGAAGGCCCTTTCCTGTTTCAGCATGACAATGCCCCGTGCACAAAGTGAGGTCCATACAGAAATAGTTTGTTGAGATCGGTGTGGAAGAACTTGACTGGCTTGCACAGAACCCTGACCTCAACCCCATCAAACACCTTTGGGATGAATTGGAACGCCGACTGCGAGCCAAGCCTAATCGCCCAACATCAGTGCCCGACCTCACTAATGCTCTTGTGGCTGAATGGACGCAACTCTTCTCTGGAAAGCCTTCCCAGAAGAGTGGAGGCTGTTATAGCAGCAAAGGGGGACCAACTCCATATTAATGCCCATGATTTTGGAATGAGATGTTCGATGAGCATGTGTCCACATACTTTTGGTAATGTAGTGTTTATATGAACTCACACACACACACACCCTCCCCTCACACCCCTTTTAACATACATCTCGGAGGTCAGATGAGGCAGCAAGCTAGCACCTCGTACCCCAGACTGCTGCCCTTTCCTTGGGATTAGGAGCTGTCTGTGTGCCAACCCGAGGGTGAGACCAGCCAAGGAGCTGTGTGTGTGTGTGTGTGAGTGTGTGTATGTGTGTGTGTGTGTGTGTGTGTGTGTGTGTATGTGGTCAAACTTTACTATCCTTTTGGGTTCCAGAAGTCCTCACAAGGATAGTAAAACGAGGAAGAAAAAAATGAAAAAGGCTATTTTAGGCGTCAGGGTTAGGTTTAGGGTTAGGATTACAATTAGGGTTAGGGGATAGGTTTGGGAGTTAGGTTTAGTTTTAAGGTTAAGGTTAAGGTTAAGGGTTTGGGGTTAAGGTTAGGGTTAAGGTTATGTTTAGGCCTAGGGGTTAGGGAAACTAGGATGTTGAATGGGCATACAATTTTGGGTCCCCACTTGGATAGTAAAACCAACATGTCGTGTGTGTTTGTGTGTTAGTGGTGCGCGAGTCAGCTGTTTGTTCACCAGCACCCGCCCGCAATTGCTAACAACCCATCCGCAACCGCTTGTCTATATGTGATCAATTGAAAGTCTGAGGCCCGCCCCGACCCTAACCCGCAAATATAGAAAATGCGCTATAGGCTACAGTCAAAGACAGCAGAAAGGTTTTTTGACAGAGGGTGCAGGATTTTTTAGCCAGATTTTGATGTAATTTCCGACATTTTGGTAGGCTATTTGTTAGTCAACTTGTCTATAATTAGATACATGTAGCTTCTCTTCTGTCATTATACTTTGCCCTAGAAGACTAAATAAACCCTTGCTCACCAGAATAACGTCATATAGATCGATAGAATGAATGCTTCAATCTAGTTGACATCGATAAAGTTTTCTCTGTCATCTTTCATGGAGCAAAGACATGTAGGGACTGGAGAGAAAAAACAATAACGCAACAACAACAAAAACACGGGAAAGATTTTCTGTGCAGAATGTCCAAATGACATCAGTTTGACCGGTTGTAAGGACAAATAAATCTGTGAAAACGACCGAATGTGTTTCTGATAAGATTTCAGTTCGGCTTTGATGCATATTTTATGTGGTTGAAATGCTATCATCTTTTATGATGCTTTTATGATGAAGACAGCACCTCCACAGATGGTATCTAACTGAGCATTGCATTCTCTCAAGATGCAGAAATAAATAAATCATATTTCTACGCTCCTGGTCCCGAGTCAAAATGTAGCCTACATTTGATGTATCATTTTACTGCAAGTATTGCTTAATTCTGCAGGAGTTCATATTATGGCTATGTGAGAGGTTATAGACTGTCACGATCGTCTACCAAAGATGAGGACCAAGGCGCAGCGTTGCAGGCAAACATACTCATTTATTAGCGAAACGTAATCAAAACAACAAAAGACGGTAACGTGACAGTACACGGTTAAACACAACCAACACGAAACAAGAACCCACAAAACACAAAGGAAAACCGACAGTTTAAATATGGCTCCCAATCAGAGACAACCAGCAAACAGCTGACACTCGTTGCCTCTGATTGGGAGTCACTCAGGCCAACCTAGACATAGAACAACTAGACACTAAAACACAGCACAAAACACACGGAATCTACACACCCTGACTCAACATATAAAGTCCCCAGAGCCAGAGTGTGACAGTACCCCCCCCCCAAAGGCGCGGACTCTATCGCACTCCACACTGCCCTTTCCCACCTGGACAAGAGGAACACCTACGTGAGAATGCTTTTCATTGACTACAGCTCAGCATTCAACACCATAGTGCCCTCTAAGCTCATCACTAAGCTAAGGATCCTGGGACTAAACACCTCCCTCTGCAACTGGATCCTGGACTTCCTGACGGGCCGCCCCCAGGTGGTAAGGGTAGGTAACAACACATCTGCCACACTGATCCTCAACACGGGGCGCCTCAGGGGTGCGTGCTCAGTCCCCTCCTGTACTCTCTGTTCACCCATGACTGCATGGCCAGGCACGACTCCAACACCATCATTAAGTTTGCCGACGACACAACAGTGGTAGGCCTGATCACCGACAACGATGAGACAGCCTATAGGGAGGAGGTCAGAGATCTGGCCGTGTGGTGCCAGGACAACAACCTCTCCCTCAACGTGACCAAGACAAAGGAGATGATTGTGGACTACAGGAAAAAAAAGAGGACTGAGCACGCCCCCATTCTCATCGACGGGGCTGTAGTGGAACAGGTTGAGAGCTTCAAGTTCCTTGGTGTCCACATCACCAACGAACTATCATGGTCCAAACACACCAAGACAGTCGTGAAGAGGGCACGACAAAGCCTATTCCCCCTCAGGAGACTAAAAAGATTTGGCATGGGTCCTCAGATCCTCAAAAAATTCTACAGCTGCACCATCGAGAGCATCCTGACTGGTTGCATCACCGCCTGGTATGGCAACTGCTTGGCCTCTGACCGCAAGGCACTACAGAGGGTAGTGCGTACGGCCCAGTACATCACTGGGGCAAAGCTCCCTGCCATCCAGGACCTCTATACCAGGCGGTGTCAGAGGAAGGCCCTCAAAATTGTCAAAGACTCCAGCCACCCTAGTCATAGACTGTTCTCTCTGCTACCGCACGGCAAGCGGTACCGGAGTGCCAAGTCTAGGTCCAAAAGACTTCTCAACAGCTTCTACCCCCAAGCCATAAGACTCCTGAACAGCTAATCATGGCTACCCGGAATATTTGCACTGCCCCCCCACCCCATCCTTTTTACGCTGCTGCTACTCTGTATTTATGCATAGTCACTTTAACTCTACCCACATGTACATATTACCTCAACTACCTCAACTAGCCGGTGCCCCCGCACATTGACTATGCAACGGTACCCCCCTGTATATATAGCCTCCCTACTGTCACTTTATTTTACTGTATATATAGCCTCCCTACTGTCACTTTATTTTACTTCTGCTCTTTTTTTTCTCAACACTTTTTTGTTGTTGTTTTATTCTTACTTTTTTGTTTAAAATAAATGCACTGTTGGTTAAGGGCTGTAAGTAAGCATTTCACTGTAATGTCTGCACCTGTTGTATTCGGCGCATGTGACCAATAAAATTTGATTTGATTTGATTTGACTGCGACCGCGCCTCAACAAAAACCCCAAACAGGGGAGGGCTGGGTGGGCATTCCTCCTCGGAGGCGGCTCCGGCTCCGGGCTTGACTACCACCCCTCCCTAATCCTCCCGTAGCGCCCCTGGTCCGGTCTGACCCCGCTGACTGGATCAGGACTGGACATCGACGGAGCGGATTGCTTAAGCTCCGTTGTGGAGCAGCTGACCAGTACCTGATCAGGCACCGGACTGACGACGCGCACCCCTGTCTTGGCGCGTGAGGCAGGAACGGACCGGACCTGGCTGACGATGCGCACCCCAGGCTTGATGCGTGGAGCCGGAACGGGCCTCACCGGACTGACGACGCACACCACTGGCCTGGTGTGGAGCGCAGGAGCGGGCCGGACAGGGCTGACGAAACGCACCACAGACTTGGTGCGGGGAGCAGGAATGGGCCGGACTGGGCTGGCGACGCGCACCACAGACTTGGTGCGGAGAGCAGGAACGGGCCGGACAGGGCTGACGAAACGCACCACAGACTTTGTGCGGGGAGCAGGAACAGGCCGGACAGGGCTGACGAAGCGCACCATAGGCTCGGTGCGGGAGCAGGAACAGGCCGGGCCGGGCTGACGACACGCACCACAGGCTCGATGCGAGGAACAGGAACAGGCCGGACCGTACTGGGGACACACACCACTGGCTCTACGCAGGGATCAGGAACAGGCCGGACCGGACTGGTAACACACCCCAGTACCTCTCGCCGTGCCTCCACATTTTCCCTCACCTCTGTGACCAGTGGCCCCCTTAACCTGGCGGCCTCCTCTGCACACCCGCTGGACCGCTCCATCGCGGCCTCTTGCTGCCCCGTCGTCCACGTCGTGAGCCCCCCCCTAAAAATTTTCTGGGGTTCTCTCCTCCCCGTGGGCCAGGCCTCTATATTTCTCGCCCAACTCTCACTCCTCTGCTTCCAACTCCCGCTATTCAGCTCCTCAATGGGCTTGACCCAGTCGAGGCTCTTCCTCCATTGTTCCCACGTCCACTCTCTCTGCTCCTCCCTCGGCTTGACCCAGTCGAGGCTGCCACGGAGATCTGCTAGGGATCTCCCTGGCGATGGCTCCTCGACTCGCTGCTTGGTCCAGTTTTGGTGGGTTCTTCTGTCACGATCGTCTCCCAAAGATGAGGACCAAGGCGCAGCGTTGCAGGCAAACATACTCATTTATTAGCGAAACGTAATCAAAACAACAAAAGACGGTAACGTGACAGTACACGGTTAAACACAACCAACACGAAACAAGAACCCACAAAACACAAAGGAAAACCGACAGTTTAAATATGGCTCCCAATCAGAGACAACCAGCAAACAGCTGACACTCGTTGCCTCTGATTGGGAGTCACTCAGGCCAACCTAGACATAGAACAACTAGACACTAAAACACAGCACAAAACACACGGAATCTACACACCCTGACTCAACATATAAAGTCCCCAGAGCCAGAGTGTGACATAGACCTACAGTCAGTGACCAGATTTCAGTTTCCATTTAACCCATCTAAACAGTAGGCTACAGTTCCCTTGACGTGCCATAAGCCTATTTGAAGTCCCCGTCTTGTTACTGTCGAATTTGTATAGCGCCTCACAATCATCACACAACATAGCCGGCACCGCTTTCATCCTCTTTTACCACTTCAACAAATCTGTCCCAAACATTACTTTTCTGGCCCTCCCTTCTCTTTATTTTAAACTCTCCTTTTGCAGCTTTTGTCTTATTGAATTAAACTTCGACATTGTCCTTTTTGCCTCCGTGGATTGACGTTAACTTTTTCTGCCCGTCCCTGAAAGCATTTTGCGAATGGCGTGTAGGCTATTTGGCGCGCATACAGTAAAGCCCTAAAATGTAGGCTTATGCACTAATACCAGATAGCATAAAATAATCAAAGAAAAATCTTGATGTAGCTTATAGACATAAATTGCACAAGAATGATACATTTATGGATTTTTTTTTAAAGGGATTGTTTTGTCCTTTTGGTTTTTCTATGCGTGTCTGTGCCTGTGTCTCTTCACAGTCCCCACTAAGGTGTATTTTGATCTGTTTTTAAAATCTGATTTTACTGCTAGCATGAGTTACTTGATGTGGATTAGAGTTCCATGTAGCCATGGCTCTATGTAGTACTGTGCGCCTCCCATAGGTTGTTCTGGACTTGGGGACTGTGAAGAGACCTCTGGTGGCATGTCTTGTGGGGTATTCATGGTTGTGTCTGAGCTGTGTGCTAGTAGTTTAAACAGACAGCTCGTGTATTCAACATGTCAATACTTCTCACAAATACAAGTAGTGATGAAGTGAATCTCTCCTCTACTTTGAGCCAGGAGAGATTGACATGCATATTATTAATGTTAGCTCTCCGTGTAAATCTAAGGGCCAGCCGTGCTGTACAATCAATAGAGCAATGAATAGAGCGTAACCCAGTTGTCAAATGAGCGCTACATTCTACCCATAGACACCAGACAGCACACACAACCACACCAGAGGAACCCCAGCAGAGTAGATAGTGTCTACAATACACATCGTTTGGCTCCCTGTAGCAGGATCATGGCTAGAAGAGATCCAGCTTTTGTCAAATTAATTTCAAAAACATTTTGTGCATTTTAGCTAACCCTGACCCTTTTCCTAACCTTAACCTAATTCTCCTAACCTGCTACGTTAATTCTCCTAACCTGCTGCGTAAATTCTCCTAATCTGCTATGAAAAGTCAAATCTGATGTTAATTTGCCAAAAGCTGGATCCCTTCTAGCCATGAACCTGTAGCAGGGACCACAATGACATCATAGAGAAAGGACGTGTTACCTTCTCCTCAGAGGGACACACACACAGCACATTGTATCAGCTCATCTCATCCTCACTTCACCTAGAGTTGGGCTCAATTCCATTTCAATTCCTCAGTCAGTTGAATCCCGAGTGGCGCTCCTGAGGGGGCTCCCGAGTGGTGCAGCGGTCTAAGGCACTGCATCTCAGTGCTTGAGGCGTCACTACAGACCGAGTGGTGCAGCGGTCTAAGGCACTGCATCTCAGTGCTTGAGGCGTCACTACAGACCGAGTGGTGCAGCGGTCTAAGGCACTGCATCTCAGTGCTTGAGGCGTCACTACAGACCCCCTGGTTTGATTCCAGGCTGTATCACAACCGGCTGTGATTGGGAGTCCCATAGGGCGGCGCACAATTGGCCCAGCGTCGTCTGGGTTTGGCCGGTGTAGGCCGTCATTGAAAATAAGAATTTGTTCTTAACTGACTTGCCTAGTTAAATAAAATAAAAATAAAAAAATCGATGCATGTACAATAACACTACTATTACTACTAGAAAGTAACCTAGCAGAAAGCATAGATGACACCAGACGAACCTGACTGCATGACATGTGCTTAGTGAGTTGAACATCTATGGCTCTGTTCAATGCCTGAATTGACTGGAATACAAAAATAATTGACCCTTCCGCTGCTTTTGAAAAAAGCCATCTTCCACCTCCTCCATCCACCTCTCCTTTCCCCACAATGTGACATGCACACACAAACACAGGCACGCACACACACACACACACACACACACACACACAGCCACTCACCGTGCGGTAGACATGGTCACTGCTGTCCTCGTACTTCTGCAGGATCCTCTCCTCCAGGAAGTATATACGGAGCTTGAGGCTGAAGTTCTCCTTCTTCAGGTCATTGAGGTGCTGCGACAGAGTACGGTAACCGTTAGACATGTCACTTAAAAACAACGGCAACCCGCAGACATGTCCCTTATACGTCAGAGAACACGGTAACCATTTGACATGGCCGTATTATTGGGAAAATATGGTAACCGTTAAAAAATACAGTAACCGTTTGACATGTCCGTGATATAGATCAGAAAGTCCGGTAACCGTTAGACATGCTATGTCCTCTTCCCGGTAGACATAATATATCGGTCCTCGGTCTTGCGGTATCACAACACAACAACAAAAAACTAAAAGATCAAAACAATAAAAATGACTTCCTCTATCCTCTAGGAAGCCATCGTGAATCCACACACACACACACACAAACACTAAAACACACACACACACACACAGGAGTGTGTTGGGCCGTTTAGCGGTGCAGAGGGCTACTCTGCGGCCCGGGCGGTCAGAGCTGTGGCCATGCTGGCTCCATGGTGTGTTCTGGAGCCAAGGGGGCCGAACACAGAAGCTTATTTTACTGAAACAGACATGCCTGGAATCTCAGACAGCATGGGGGGGGGGAATGGGTACGCACGCACTTGACATGTAAGGAGATCCAGTGGAGGCTGCTGAGGGGAGGACGGCTCATAATAATGGCTGGAACAGAGCGAATGGAATGGTATCAAACACATAGAAACCACGTTTTTGTTGTATTTGATACCATTTCACCTATTCCGCTCCAGCCATTACCATGAGCCTGTTCTCCCCAATGAAGGTGCCACCAAGAGAAAGGGGGAGAGAGAAATAGGTGCTAGGGTTGGGGAGGTCTGAATGGCTGTACATATCCTCTCTCTGTCCTCTCTCCTTACTCTGTGTAAACGTTAAAGCACATGTGAATGACCAGCTGAAACTCTGAACTCTGACAACATACTGTAGGTCCTTCTTATGTTACATAAACATCATACAGTACCTTCCTATCACACACTCCGTCTATTCCTCAGTCTGTCTATCGGTGCACAGGTACTTTGTATCTTAGGGCTGGGTCCTAAATAGAAATCTATTCAAATGTGGCTTTTCGCTCAGATCTGCAATTTAGATCAACGTACAGTATGATACGCAATGGTCTGAGTTACACTCAGATTTCAATTCAGGACAGATAGATGGACTGTTGGGATGGACAGATACAGTAGAAGGATGAACGGGTGAAATGAATCCTCTGAGAGATAGATAGAGAGAGAGGCTTGGGGCTATTTATAGGGAGGCAATCTCACAGTGACTGTCCCTCTGAGCCAGAGAAGGGGGTAGAGAGGGAGGAGAGAACAGGTATGTTATAGGGATGTACTGTGTATGCCCTGAAAACCACACCTAGGGCGGCAGGTAGCCTTGCGGTTAGAGTGTTAGGCCAGTAACCGAAAGGCTGCTGGTTCGAATACCCAAGGTGACAAATCTCTTGATGTGCCCTTGAGCAAGGCACTTAACCCTAATTTGCTCCAGGGTTGCTCTACTACTATGGCTGACCCTGTAAAACAAGGGTGTCAAACTCATTCCATGGAGGGCCTAGTGTCTGCAGGTTCTTGGTTTTTCCTTTCAATTAAGCCCTAGACAGCCAGGTGTGGGGAGTTCCTAACTAATTAGTGACCTTAATTCATCAATCAAGTACAAGGGAGGAGCGAAAACCCGCAGACGCCCTCCGTGGAATGAGTTTGACACGTGTGCTGTAAAACAACACATATCACTGCATCTATCCTGTGTTTTGCTCCAACCCTGCCTGAAGAGACCAGATAGGTGGCAGTAATATGGTGATGGCCTCTACCTTGCTAACACAATCAATTATTATAGGTAGCTAAGCACATAAAAGAGTACATACTTTAAAGACTTGAGCAATTCCACACCAGGATAGCCCAAAAATATGTTTGGTATCTAAGATTGTTCTGGCAATTCTCACATAGAAACTCCATTGGGAGGAAGGATGTTTGACATGTTTTTTACATTTGTATAACAAACCAAACAATAAAATAAGCAAAATCAAAATGGGTACTTTTGAGATATTGACATTCAATTTTTAATGTTGACATTTTTTATTTCAGAATCTAGACATACTGCATATTTTAGAACACACTTTAAGGAGTATAATGACATCAAGATGTTGTCTGTATCATGTACGGTTCACAGATCATAGGGTCTTACAGGAGGCATGTATTTGTCTAAAAAGGGCCTAAAATCTCCACTTTCATCACAAGTTTCTATGTGAGAATTGCCAGAACAATCTGAGATACCCAAAATATTTTCTACCTATCCTGCCGTGGAATCGCCCACTCCTCTCATGACCTCCAACACGTCCACATCCTCCTAGCGAAATGGATTCCTTCCTTGTCATGTCTTAATCAATACAGGTGATTACTGATACGTCCTCCAGTACTGTCTACCCCCTTCAGATACATCCGTTCTGTGGATATACATCTGTAATAACATTACGAACCTTGTCACATACTAACACCGTCTCAATATAATGCAAATGAGTTTGTGTGGTGGGGGGGTCAATGCCATTCCAGGTATTTTGGGGGTAGGCCTATACAGACTGACTCACTAGCTTTTTTAAGGGTCTTTTTTTTGTCTACACACTGACTTCCAGACAAACTGACTGGGCAGCTATGACATCATCATTAATCGACCTTGTCCCTCCGCAGATTCAGTGACTGTGTCCATTAATGTCTAGAGTTACAAACCACTTAATAAATAATTCACCACAGAGACATGGGCCAGGCGCCAAGCTTATTTAACCGCCACGTAGCACAAGGATGAGATCCTCACAGCTGCATATTTAAAAACAACAACACACGGGATGGGTTGCACAACAGCCCTCACCCTCACACACAATCACTTCCACTCACATCTCCTCTGATAAAAAAAGTGTGTGTGTGTGTGTGTATGTGTGTGTGTGCATGCTTATGTGTGTGTACAGTATGTGTGCGAACGTGCTTACGTGTACACTGCATGCTTGTGTATGTACTGCATGTATGCGTGGAGGTGTAACTTCCTGGAGAAGCTAGCGCCGGGGCCCATGAAAGAGATGGTTGCTTTGGGTCGCGCCCCTCTTTCAGAGTGGAACCTCTGCTTTGGTGAGAAGCTGGCTACACATCCCATTTTACCAGAGAGCAGCAAAGCCTCCAGAACAGAAAGGAGGAGCATCTACATTTAATAAGCTTAATGGCTTGTGCATGACTCCCATTAGTAAGCTATTCTGATCTGGAATGTGTTTGAACCATGGACTGTTTATAAAGTGTTTTTGAGAGTGCTGAGAGAATGAGAGAGTTGGGGAGGAGGAGAGAAGGAGAGGAGGAGAGGTCGGGAAGTAGAGGAAGAGTGATGTGACAGAGTGGGGAGGGTGGTGGGGGGGGGGTGTTGGAATAAGAGGTGAAGTAAAAGAGATGGAGAATGGAAAGAAAGAAAGAAAGGGGTGTGTGTTGTAGAAAAACAGGGTCAAATGAAAAGGTTTATTTTTTTATATATGCCAAACCCACACACACACACACACACACACACACACACACACACACATATATATACAGTGCATTCAGAAAGTATTCAGACCCCTTCCCTTTTTCCACATTTTGTTACGTTACAGCCTTTTTCTAAAATGGATTCAATTAATTAAAAAAATCTCATCAATCTACACACAATACACCATAATGACAAAGCGAAAACAGGTTTTTCAGAAATTTTTGCTAATTTATAATAAATAAACTGAAATACCTTATTTACATAAGTATTCAGACCCTTTGCTATGAGACTCAAAGTTGAGCTCAGGTGCATCCTGTTTCTATTGATCATCCTTGAGATGTTTCTACAACTTGATTGGAGTCCACCTGTCGTTAATTCAATTGATTGGACATGATTTGGAAAGGCACACACCTGTCTATATAAGGTCCCACAGTTGACCGTGCATGTCAGAGCAAAAACCAAGCCTTGAGGTTGAAGGAATTGTCCGTAGAGTGTCGAGGCACAGATCTGGGGAAGGGTACCAAAACATTTCTGCAGAATTGAAGGTCCCCAAGAACACAGTGGCCTCCATCATTCTTAAATGGAAGAGTTTGGAACCACCTAGACTCTTCCTAGAGCTGGCCGCCCTGCCAAACTGAGCAATCGGGGGAGAAGGGCCTTGGTCAGAGAGGTGACCAAGAACCCGATGGTCACTCTGACAGAGCTCCAGAGTTCCTCTGTGGAGATGGGAGAACCTTCCAGAAGGACAACCATCTCTGCAGCACTCCACCAATCAGGCCTTTATAGTAGAGTGGCCAGACGGAAGCCAATCCTCAGTAAAAGGCACATGACAGCCCACTTGGAGTTTGCCAAAAGGCACCTAAAGGACTCTCAGACCATGAGAAACAAGATTCTCTGGTCTGATGAAACCAAGATTAAACTCTTTGGCCTGAATGCCAAACGTCACATCTGAAGGAAACCTGGCACCATCCCTACGGTGAAGCATGGTGGTAGCAGCATCATGTTGTGGGGATGTTTTTCAGCGGCAGGGACTGGGAGACTAGTCAGGATCGAGGGAAAGATGAACGGAGCAAAGTACAGAGAGATCCTTGATGAAAACCTACTCCAGAGCACTCAGGACCTCAGACTGGGGCAAAGGTTCACCATCCAACAGGACAATGACCCTAAGCACACAGCCAAGACAATGCAGGAGTGGCTTTGGGACAAGTCTCTGAATGTCCTTGAGTGGACCAGCCAGAGCCCGGACTTGAACCCGATCGAACATCTCTGGAGAGACCTGAAAATAGCTGTGCAGCGACGCTCCCCATCCAACCTGACAGAGCTTGAGAGGATCTGCAGAGAAGAATGGGAGAAACTCCCCAAATACAGGTGTGCCAAGCTTGTAGCGTCATACCCAAGAAGACTTGAGGCTGTAGTCGCTGCCAGAGGTGCTTTAACAAAGTACTGAGTAAAGGGTCTGAATACTTATGTAAATGTTTTTTTTTTTTTTTTTTTATACATTTGCTAAAATGTCTAAAAACCTGTTTTTGCTTTGTCGTTGTGGGGTATTGTACTGTAAAGTCCAGACTGAATCATTTACTGTAACATCCAGACTGAATCATTTACTGTAACATCCAGACTGAATCATTTACTGTAACATCCAGACTGAATCATTTACTGTAACATCCAGACTGAATCATTTACTGTAACATTCAGGCTGTAACATCCCTCACAGACTGGTCTTGTCTGCTTCATTACAGTACATTATGGGCCCACAAGATGGCGACAATGAGTTAACATAATGAGGCTACAAAGTTTTGAGCATTGAATTAGAGAGGAGAGCTCACCTGTTCAAACTCTCTCAGAGTGTGAGGTTGGAGAGAAGGTGAGTTGTCAGTTTCATCGCTACATACATCTGAAGGGAGAGAACATAAGAATCACATAAACCTTTTTTATTCCATGGTAATTACGGTAATAATTACATAGGCAGGTAAAGTGTTATTACAGTGTAGTGTGACAGCCCCGAATGAATTCTGAACCATCTCAGTCTGTCTCCTCCCAACGCTGCCCTGCCCATTTATATTCCATGAAGTAGCCCGCAGCAGGTGCGCAATTTGGTGACGGTGGCGCGAGTGAGGAAGTTTCAAACCCTCAGAACCCTATGAAGTGTACATCACATACTCACTACTTTACCCTGCAACTGGGTCAAAACCTTTGGAAAATCAGGAAGTCAAAGCATTTGGACAATCAGGAAGTCAAAGCTTTTGGACAATCAGGAAGTCAATGCTTTTGGACAATCAGGAATTCAAAGCTTTTGGACAATAAGGAAGTCAATGCTTTTGGACAATCAGGAAGTAAATGCTTTTGGACAATCAGGAAATCAAAATAAAATGGGCTTAGGGGCACTGTGTAGCTCAGTTGGTAGAGCATGGCGCTTGCAACACCAGGATTGTGGGTTCGATTCCCACGGGGGGCCAGTATGAAAAATGTATGCACTCACTAACTGTAAGACGCTCTGGATAAGAGCGTCTGCTAAATGACTAAACATTTTTAAAAATGCTTACCTGTCATGTGGCCTGTGCTCCTGGCTGAGGACTCCTCTTTCACACCACTGTCCCTAAAACCCAGAGAGGGACATAGTGAGTACTTAACACACACACACACACACACACACACACACACACACACACACACACACACACACACACACACACAAAGATATTTGAGTCTCTCTGTGGTCAATATTGCCTTACAGATATAGTTGGACAATTTTGGGCATCACACTGTACCTGATACATTATCAATTGGAACAATAGGAATAGCCACAGGCATAAAAGGCCTATGTTTATTTTAGCAGTACCCCGTTAACACGTCTATGGGAGAGTGGGGGGTCACAGTGGGGGAGATATTCAGGGTGATGAAGGGTAAAGGATGAGGGAGGTTAGGGGGGGCAGGGTGGCAGCCACATGGGGTCAGAGTTTAATCCAATCATGAGATCTCACAACTCTCTGCTACATCCAGCTACTCCCCCAAAACTAACATCACACAGCTGCTGCTTTCAGTGTCACACACACCCTGCACACACACACACACGCAGGGGCGTACTGGGACCAAATATCGGCCCTGGCATTTCTAACACACCGGCCCATTAACTTTCCTTCAGGCCCCCATTATTAGCCAGATATTTATAACATTGCGGCAAAAAAAAAGTTAGACAGGCCCACTGGGCTAAAAATGTACCAGCCCATCTGCCATTTGCCTGAAATGCCAGATGGCCAGTCCGCCCCTGCACACACACACACACACACACACACACACACACAAACACACAGGCCACAAACCCAGTGGGGGGTGATATCAGTGGCTGTAAACCTCAATAAAGACAAAAGACACACACACACTCACACACACACACAGATCCCCCACTGGGTTTCTGATAAAGCTGCTAACTTCTAAATGAGGGACTAAGGCCAAGAGGGACTCACCCTCACAGAGGAAAGGAACACCAGCTTTGTAGCAGTACACTACAATTTCTGCAATTAATACCATAACATTGCATTGTTGATTTGCCTAACAGGCAGTACAATAACAAGTTGACTAAAGTATACATTACTGCCACACATGGCACAGTTCTACGATTACATCTGTTGCTGGGTCAGAAAATAACCTTATTGTTTTTGGACAGCTGAGCTGCTGATTGTAGACTGGTGAGATGGTAATCCACTGGCCCTACTGGTGGGACATAGACAAAACAATCTGGCCCTTTTCAGACCCAGGGCCGGCCCTAGCATTTCAGGGGCCCTAAGCAAGATTTGTTTGGGGGCTCCCCCACCTCGCGGGCAAAATATTTTAGTTGACTGGGGAGGGAAATGATTTTGTTTTAAAGTTAATTTCCTGCCATTCTACCCATTTTGCCATGGGGTGGAGAGACATTTTTGCAGTTTTAAAGCTAATTTCCTGCAATTGTACACGTTTTGCCAAGACCTATGCCATGTTAATGATATCTGAGTGAGAGTGACTACCTAAATCAATGGGGGCCTTTGGAGGTCAGGGCCCCTGGGCACATGCCCTGCGTGCCCGGTCGGTATTTGACCATGATTAATACCTAAGCGAATGCTTATGTCACTTATGCTTGGAGCCGGCCCTGCTCAGACCCAAAGTACTGTTAGTATAGGGGTTACAAATCCTAAATTAATTTAAATTAATAAAACAGCCCACTTTGATTCTACCATGACACGCCAAATGAGGAACAACTGTGAGGTTCAGTGCCATGTGCATGTGCCCCAAATAACAGGACAATTAGGCTACAGTCCATGACAGGAACCATGCCACTGTTTCTCCAAGAATCCTGTTTCTTCCACACCTCCTTGAAGATAACAGACAGGCCTAATTGTCTCATCAGTTGCCACTAATTGTGTCTCTCTCTTCTTGTGAATTTATTGGGCTGCCTATTATCAAGAACTCCAGTTCCAAATTGGCACAAACTATAAAAAGGATGATATAGTATCAAAATGTGACATATTGCGCACATCCGGTTGTCACGTGCCTAGCAGGCCGTTCTATACCCCCCTATTGATATAGCCATCTGTACAGCAGCAAACGATGTTTCGATAAGTAAATGTATAGAAACCGCCCCAATCCTCTTTAGCTACCCAAATAAACCATAAGATCTAATAAATGACCTAATTGACATAGGCTATAGTTAGAGGACGCACGAGTTTATGACACGGTGTTTTTATTTATACAAAAACAATATCAATAGGTTTGTGTATCTCATAAGAATGCCAATATATAGGCCAGAAAATGCTCGGTTTGTGAATTTCGAGGACATGACGCAAATCAGCTGTCAACACCTAATTATTAGGCTAAGTATGTGTTAAGGGCAATGCCTTAATTATATATAAAGCGCGCGCATCAATTATTGTGGAGAACACAATTCCAATAGATATTTTCGATTTCACCTTCAACAATCACTGCAATTGTGAAACCACCACCTCGAAAATTAAACCTTTATTCCAAAAACCAGCCAACAATAATATTAGACTAGTCAATCAAGCCACCGTGCACATTATCAAGCCCGTATTCTAGAACGAGATTTTTTACCTTTCAGACTCGCTCCAGGTCTGTCCTGACGATGAGGTCCAATCCATATATTCCGTCAGTTAAAGGGTAACCCGTTTTTTTATATCATCCTGCCAAGGCTGCCATTAGTCCATTTAAAGGTTCCGATAAAAAGGGGAAATGTCGATGGTCGGTTTCCCAATCATTAATGCGTTTGGAAGAGGTTGGGACTCGAGATGATGCGCGTCTTGAAACGTGCCACCTATGCGGCGGGGTATTGTCATACACACGGCCCTCTGCCCCTCAGCCCTCACACACCCCTCCTCCACCTCAACTAAAGTCGCACGGATGCCTCAAATGTTTCTAAGGATGATGTTTTAGATAGAATGTCTGAATTCTGAATTCTCAGAATACATATTTTTTAATGGGTGAATACAGCCTACTATAAGTCTAATGTATTTATGTGATTTTGCACTTTTGCCTAATTTCCAAAAAGGTTTAGACCAAATGTCTTACTTCAAAATGGAGAAGTGAATGTAGCTCTGGTAAAAGAGGATACAGAAGATCCGGGGCAATTCAAACCGTCCAATATGTTTATTATGGAGTTTTCAGAAATGTGTATTGTGACAGTTTTACTGTTTTGTTATTGGAATAATGTGAATGATGTATGTGTGTGATACATAATAGCCAACATGTGTTAATGTGTGCATGAAATGATGTTGAGGTACATAACAGAATGTAATGTGTGTGGGTGTAGATGAATTGTAACTTCCCTAAGCGGCACTAGATGTCCCTATAAGCTTTACAATTACTGTTTTACCTTCAACCTATTTTGGTCTACTGTATAGAGTATCACAGTATGAGTCATAATACCCATAAAACCTAGAGGTAAACAGGGAAATGGAAATGGTTCCAATCGTTTTTCCACCATTCATTTTTCCCATACAGGATTTTAGAAACACTTAAAATACGGGCTGTGTTTCGTGTAGGCTTACCCTGGCGTGACGTTTTGATAACCGTGTAAATCTCTCTGGGACAAGGTGACTTTTCCCTGGCTAAACTAGCTGGCTAGCTGAACTATGCTGCCTTCCGTTCTCATTGCCAAACTTCATAAATACTGCACCCTCAACTTCAAAACTGCTTACAATCACGTAACTAAGAAATTCTCTCGAAAATAAACTTGAAAATGATTGATTGTTTTGTTGAATAGCCACAACGGTGGCGAAGGATATCATTTCTACATAACGTAGATCCAAGTTCAGTTTTGAGATCCACCGGCGTCATAGGCTGGTTTCTGACAAGCTGGACGTTTCTGACTGGCTTTGGAATTGTGACAATGGGATATGTAGTGATTTTGCCAACACAGCCAGATATGTACACAGTCTTGTACCCCTAACCTTTTTTAAACTGACTATCATATTTGTTGATTAAATCAGACTTTATTATTATAACGAGTAATCCAGGAATATCACAAGTTAATTGACATGAGAAAACTCGCGCCAATGACTACAATAGAGCTCCTCCTCCTCAACACTCTATTGTAACTTTGATATGCAGGGTTGGGGAGTCCCCAGTCCACCTGGCCGTGCTGCTGCTCCAGTTTCAACTCTTCTGCCTGTGGCTTTGGAACGCTGACCTGTTCACCGGACGTGCTGCCTTGTCCCAGACCTGCTGTTTTCAACTCTCTCTCTCTCTACCGCTCCTGCTATTTCAACCTCTAAATGCCTGGCTATGAAAAAAGCCAAGTGACATTTACTCCTGATGTACTGACCTGTTGCAACCTCTACAACCACTGTGATTATTATATAAAAATCTGGCCTTAATGGCCATGTACTGTTATAGTCTCCACCCGGTACAGCCAAAAGGGGACTGGCCACCCCTCAGAGCCTGGTTCCTCTCTAGGTTTCTTCCTAGATTTCTGCCTTTCTAGGGAGTTTTTCCTAGCCACCATGCTAGGAAAAACCAGCTTCATGAGGTAGTCACCTGGAATGCATTTCAATTAACAGGTGTGCCTTGATAAAAGTTAATTTGTGGAATTTCTTTCCTTCTTAATGTGTTTTAGCCATATTATGGCAAGAACAGCTCAAATAAGCAAAGAGAAACGACAGTCCATCATTACTTTAAGACATGAAGATCAGTCAATACGTAACATTTCAAGAACTTTGAAAGTTTCTTCAAGTGCAGTCACAAAAACCATCAGGCGCTATGATGAAACTGGCTCTCATGAGGACCGCCACAGGAATGGAAGACCCAGAGTTACCTCTACTGCGGAGGATAAGTTCATTAGAGTTACCAGCCTCAGAAACAGAGTTCAAGTAACAGACACATCTCAACATCAACTGTTTAGAGGAGACTGTGTGAATCAGGCCTTCATGGTCGAATTGCTGCAAAGAAACCACTACTAAAGGACACCAATAATAAGAAGAGACTTGCTTGGGCCAAGAAACATGAGCAATGGACATTAGACCGATGGAAATGTGTCCTTTGGTCTGGAGTCCAAATTGGAGATTTTTGGTTCCAACCGCCTGAGATGCGGTGTGGGTGAACGGAGGATCTCCGCTTGTGTATTTCCCACCGTAAAGCATGGAGGAGGAGGTGTTATGGTGTGGGGATGCTTTGCTGGTGACACTGTCTGCGATTTATTTATAATTCAAAGCACACTTAACCAGCATGGCTACCACAGCATTCTGCAGCAAAACGCCATCCCATCTGGTTTGGGCTTAGTGGGACTATCATTTGTTTTTCAACAGGACAATGACCCAACACACCTCCAGGCTAAGAAGTAGAGTAATTGAGTGCTGCATCAGATGACCTGGCCTCCACAATCCCCTGACCTCAACCCAATTGAGATGGTTTGGGATGAGTCGGACCGCAGAGTGAAGGAAAAGCAGCCAACAAGTGCTCAGCATATGTGGGAACTCCTTCAAGACTGTTGAAAAATGTAACTTTTTGGGAGACCCGACCAAATTCACATAGAAATGTGTGTTATAGATTTATCATTTTCATTGAAAGCAAGTCAAAGAAGCGGTAGATCTGTTCTATGTGCGCTATTTCTATGCTTCCTGTTCTTAGGTTTTGTTTTTCCGTCTTATACTTTGGGTTTTGTACACCAGCTTCAAACAGCTGAAAATACAATATTTTTGTTTTAGGAAAGGATATTTCACAGCGGTTTAGATGGTACAATGATTCTCTACACTATACTTGCTTGTTTTGTCACATAAACTGAAATTAGGCGGACTATTAGAATTTTAGCAACCAGGAAATGGCAGAGTGATTTCTGCATAGTGCATCTTTAAAAATGTGCAAGAGCTGCATAGTGTGGATCCTAGCCTATGGAAAAAAAGTTAGAGGGAGTTCGTCCCTTCTAAACTCCTCCGTGGTATTGTGCTCCACATACTGTCAAAACAAGTTTAATTTTAGAAGACCTCGAGTGGGGCTTTTATTTGTCAATGTACTTTGTGCTGATTTAAAAAATATACACTACCGTTCAATAGTTTGGGGTCACTTAGAAATGTCCTTGTTTTCCATGACAACATACATGAAATGAGTTTGAATAGGAAATATAGCAAAATGCATAGGAAATGTAGTCATTGACAAGGTTAGAAATAATGATTTT
The DNA here is from genome assembly GCF_020615455.1 of Coregonus clupeaformis. Lineage (NCBI taxonomy): Eukaryota > Metazoa > Chordata > Actinopteri > Salmoniformes > Salmonidae > Coregonus > Coregonus clupeaformis. The sequence goes on from NC_059212.1 coordinate 56,875,317, forward strand.
TAATAGAAATAATAATTATGTTCTTCAAATTTTCGTCAAAGAATCCTCCATTTGCAGCAATTACAGCCTTGCAGACCTTTGGCATTCTAGTTGTCAATTTGTTGAGGTAATCTGAAGAGATTTCACCCAATGCTTCCTGAAGCACCTCCCACAAGTTGGATTGGCTTGATGGGCACTTCTTACGTACCATACGGTCAAGCTGCTCCCACAACAGCTCAATAGGGTTGAGATCCGGTGACTGTGCTGGCCACTCCATTATAGACAGAATACCAGCTGACTGCTTCTTCCCTAAATAGTTATTGCATAGTTTGGAGCTGTGCTTTGGGTCATTGTCCTGTTGTAGGAGGAAATTGGCTCCAATCAAGCGCCGTCCACAGGGTATGGCATGGCGTTACAAAATGGAGTGATAGCCTTCCTTCTTCAAGATCCCTTTTACCCTGTACAAATCTCCTACTTTACCACCACCAAAGTACCCCCAGACCATCCCATTGCCTCCACCATGCTTGACAGATGGTATCAAGCACTCCTCCAGCATCTTTTCATTATGTCTGCGTCTCACAAATGTTCTTCTTTGTGATCCGAACACCTCAATGTCACACCCTGGCTCTGGGACTCTATATGTTGAGCCAGGGTGTGTTCATTCTATGTGTTAGATTTCTATGTTGGTAGTTCTAGTTGTGTTTATTTCTATGTTGGCTAGAGTGACTCCCAATCAGAGGCAACGAGTGTCAGCTGTCGTTGGTTGTCTCTGATTGGGAGCCATATTTAAACTGTCTGTTTTCCCTTTGTGTTTGTGGGTTCTTGTTCCGTGTTGGTCATTGTTACCGTGGACTTCACGAGTCGTTTCTTGTTTTGTTTATTGTTGTCTATTATCACTAAAGATAATAAAGTTTTACCATGTTCGTTCATCACGCTGCGCCTTGGTCTATTCAATACGACGATCGTGACACTCAAACTTTGATTTGTCTGTCCATAACACTTTTTTCCAATCTTCCTCTGTCCAGTGTCTGTGTTCTTTTGGCCATCTTTTCTTTTTATTGACCAGTCTGAGATATGGCTTTTTCTTTGCAACTCTGCCTGGAAGGTCAGCATCCCGGAGTCGCCTCTTCACTGTTGACGTTGAGAATGGTGTTTTGCAGGTACTATTTAATGAAGCTGTCAGTTGAGGACCTGTGAGGCATCTGTTTCTCAAACTAGACACTCTAATGTATTTGTCCTCTTGCTCAGTTGTGCACCGGGGCCTCCCACTCCTCTTTCTATTCTGGTTAGAGACAGTTTATGTTGTTCTGTGAAGGGAGTAGTACACAGCGTTGTACGAGATCTTCAGTTTCTTGGCAATTTCTTGCATGGAATAGCCTTCATTTCTCAGAACAAGAATAGACTGACGAGTTTCAGAAGAAAGTTCTTTTTTTCTGGCCATTTTGAGCCTGTAATCGAACCCACAATTGCTGATGCTCCAGATACTCAACTAGTCTCAATAAGGCCAGTTTTATTGCTTCTTTAATCAGCACACCAGTTTTCAACTGTACTAACATAATTGCAAAAGGGGTTTCTAATGATCAATTAGCCTTTTAAAATGATAAACTTGGATTAGCAAACACAACGTGTCATTGGAACACAGGACTGATGGTTGCTGATAATGGGCCTCTGCACGCCTATGTAGATATTCCATTAAAAATCAGCAATTTCCAGCAACAAAAGCTATTTACAACATTAACAATGTCTACACTGTATTTCTGATCAATTTGATGTTATTTTAATGGACAAAAATTGCTTTTCTTTAGAAAACAAGGACATTTCTAATTGACCCCAAACTTTTGAACGGTAGTGTATATACAGGCCTAACGGACACAAGCTCAAGCTCGTGCACTTTTGATAGACTTAAACAGTTGCAAATGATCAAGATATCAAAGTGTCACTAACAAAAATGTAAACAATAGGCCTATAGCAAATGGAGCATATGGCTTCATTTTTCACATGCAAATAGCACTTTTCCATAGTGCTCAAAGCATGACATTCCATGAGAGCAGCATTTATTTTTCAAGCAATGAGCCCAATCCTCCATGATAACAAAATTGTAAACAACAGAGTAGGCTAATAAGCCCTACATTTTTGGTTATGCTCAGGCAAAACAATTGGCTAATCTATATTTCCAAGACCTATTCTGGAAGATCAAGGTATTAAATGAATTGGAATGACTGGAAATCTGGCAGACTTTGGTTTTTAATGTAAAGATATAGCCTAATTGTATTATTATCTGTATTGAAGTAGAAAACAATGGTTTAGAAGAAGCCTTCATAATTCATAAGGTAAAATGCAACTGACATGTATGGCCAGCTATGTAAACTCTAACATGGATTTATCCTGCAATAGATGTTGATGAATTGGTAACATTCCTTTTCGTTTTCAATAGATGTTGATGAATTGGTAACATTCCTTTTCGTTTTCAATAGATGTTGATGAATTGGTAACATTCGTTTTCGTTTTCAATAGATGTTGATGAATTGGTAACATTCCTTTTCATTTTCAATAGATGTTGATGAATTGGTAACATTCCTTTTAGTTTTCAATAGATGTTGATGAATTGGTAACATTCCTTTTCGTTTTCAATAGATGTTGATGAATTGGTAACATTTGTTTTCGTTTTCAATAGATGTTGATGAATTGGTCATTTTTCATCGTCTTCTTACTTATTTGTCTTCTTCTGATGAATCTTAAGGGGAAATTAAGTTACTCTAAAAGTAACTGAAAGTAATCAGATTACGTTACTGAGTTTGGGTAATCCAAAAAGTTACGTTACTGATTACAATTTTGGACAGGTAACTAGTAACTGTAACGGTGTGACGAGGTGTGAATGAAGGAGTCAGGCGCAGGAGGTAAAACACCGAAGTCCAGAGTTTATTCCGTTCACATAAATAAAACGCACCCAGCGTCAAAACGAAACTATCACAAGGGAAATATTCCACCTTGGCAATAACAAATGGAAGAGTAGCTCAACCGAGCTACTCGCTCTCACAATGAAACAATCACTCACAAAGACAAGGGGAACAGAGGGAACACTTATACACATACTAATTAGGGGAATGAGTACCAGGTGTGTGTGATTGACAAGACAAGACAAGACATGACAAGTGGAGTGATGAGAATGGGATCGGCAGTAGCTAGTAAGCCGGTGACGACAAACGCTGAAACCTGCCCGAACAAGGAGGGGAGGCAGCCTCGGCGGAAGTCGTGACAAACGGATTACATTTAGAAAGTAACCTACCCCACCCTGCTGATATGTCAACCATTAAAGAGTCCAACATTAAAAACATACATCAGATGAAAAATATCTGATACAATCCCATCACAACTCTTGACACATGCTGCAGCTCTGCACAATATGTATCTGTGGTTTGTGGTAGGCTAGTTCATCCTGGTTAATCGCAAAGGGGTTTCAGGCTAGACATATTGTTTTGTTTATCAGCTGTGTGAAAAGGAAATGAGATGAGACTTTTTAGATGCTAAGAGTCAAAGCTAAAACAAAGTTGATCTCCTCTGTTCAAGGTCTTCTGCCTAAACTTGTTCCTCCCATGTTTTCTCATGCTTCCTCTCTAGTATTTACATTTCTAGGACCACTCCTGTGTGGTTTCCATTTCTGTCTGGATTGAGGCGCTCTTCGTTAAGGCCACGCAGGGTCCGGTATGGGGCGGGCTTAGCTCATTAAGGTTACCATCAGAGATGGCCCAGATGGCTGGGGCGCACTGGTTCCCCTCCATGACCTGCACCTTGATGCTCTCAACCCTTCTCATCTCCTCCAGCTTTGGGGTGGTGTCAGGAACCCAGTCAGCCATGAACCTATCCTTGGCTTCAAACAGGTTCACCTTCACCTCCTCCGGCTGCTCCACAAACAGGATGTCTGGAGGGGGAGTGGGGAGGGAGGGAGGGAGAAAGAGGGAGGGGAGGGAGGGAGGGGAGTGATAAACCACGGAACAGGTGTTAATACATTGACAGGTGTTGCAGGTAAGCACAGTGAGGTGGATCAGGGTAGGTGATGGGTGTTGCAGGTAAGCACAGTGAGGTGGATCAGGGGAGGTGATGGGTGTTGCAGGTAAGCACAGTGAGGTGGATCAGGGTAGGTGATGGGTGTTGCAGGTAAGCACAGTGAGGTGGATCAGGGGAGGTGATGGGTGTTGCAGGTAAGCACAGTGAGGTGGATCAGGGGAGGTGATGGGTGTTGCAGGTAAGCACAGTGAGCTGGATCAGGGGAGGTGATGCGTGTTGCAGGTAAGCACAGTGAGCTGGATCAGGGGAGGTGATGCGTGTTGCAGGTAAGCACAGTGAGGTGGATCAGGGGAGGTGATGCGTGTTGCAGGTAAGCACAGTGAGGTGGATCAGGGGAGGTGATGGGTGAGGTAGAAGTTCTTCCTGAACTCTGACTGACACCTCTGAAAGATCCACTGACTCCTTTAGATAATCAGCCATTTTGTTCTCTCTATGTGGGTCATCGAAATCAACATTTGGGGAAAGACAGGACATGACAATGGGGTTGACTGTCAGCAACTAAATGTCTGTCTCACAGAAAGAGACATATTTGTAAAACACTTGTTGATTTCCATGATGGTAAAGCAAGAGACTGTAGTGTTTGGGTGGTACAGTACAGTACACACCAGCAGAACTGGCTGTGTGTGTCTGTCCTTACCACTCAGCCTCTGCAGGAAGCAGATCAGTGACAGTGAGGTGGATCTTTGCTTCAGTTAATTAGGTAAAAAGCCCTCAGTATCTACAGCGAACCATGTCTTTATCAATATGTCGTAGGCTGAAACTTGCGTTGTCTTGGAGAAACCTCCAACTGTTAATTGGCTGTCCTGCTTGACTGCTTGTGGACGGACAGGTGGCAGGACGCAGGTGAGACCAGCTTAGTGATATCAGGTGGCCACTCTTAGCTGGGTTTATCACCTGGGGAAAGAGTGACTCGGAGGTTTGGGCCACCGAGTCATCGACTCATTTACAGGCACACAACACTAGTGTGATGTCACCGTCTGAATTCTAACTCAATATTTTGCATTTAGCAAATGTAGAAGTTACACATCTATCAGCATAAAGATCTATAGATATATCTCAAGTAGAGTTCTATTTTGGTTCAACTTGCCTAACAAAACTCATACTCCTAATTTAACCCCTCTCCTGTCTCATGCTAAGTGACTAATATAATCCTCTACATTTTAAATTGGGCCCGTCCCTGACCCAACCTTTATACCTGTCAGGCATTAGTAATGGATAAGAGAGATAAGGATGAGTGGATGACACAACACAATCAGATTGGTCAGTTCTTTACTGAAGAAAACCTCAAACCAACTTCATAACAGGAATGTAAAAGTATATTTATTTCAAAGACACATTACAGTAACACAAGTTGTTACGTAACGGGAAAACACTGTTGCTAACACCCATTTCTCTTGTCAATGAGTATAAATATGACACACCTTTCTATCAGTATTAATATAAGAACATATGAATGTAGTAATACATGTATCACAGTTACATTTCATAGAACCTACATGCAGCTCAAGCATCTATCTCTACGTCATTTGCAACAAACAGAGAAGTTGTTATGGGGTAAAATTGAAGGATAAACTTCCTTACTGAACCTGGCATATAGGCCAAAAAACACTGCCCTATTCCAAATTGAACTCTACCGCCTAGATCTTCATGTATCAGTTAGGTATAAACAGATAATTTCACCAACTTGCCCTCTCATTGGCTAGATGAAATTTCAGCCATATGGCTTGCACCTTAAAATCCTCCCAGATATAAACACTTTCCATAGGGGTAGAGATGAGGGGGTGTTTTCGTATTGGCATAACAGAGGTCAAATGGTGAGGTTACAGAACTCAGAAGGAGGTGATATGAGGGGTCAAAGGGCGCTCAAAGGTCACATTCTGATTGGACATCCTCCTCTCGCTTGGGAAAGCTGTGATAATGCTGCGAAGTGGCAGGGCAGGGGGGTGGTAGTTCGCTGCCACGTGGTAGAACCCTGGCAGCAAGCTAACCTTGTTCTCTTCCGTCCCCTCTTTCTCTTTCTTAATCCTTCCATCATATAAGATCCCTCGCTCCTCCTCCTCCTCTTCCTCCATACCTCCCTCAGCCTCCACATCAGAGGGTTTTGGGCCAAGAATCCAATCTGAGAGAGAGAGAGAGAGAGAGAGAGAGAGAGAGAGAGAGAGAAGAGAGAGAGAGAGAGAGAGAGAGAGAGAGAGAGAGAGAGAGAGAGAGAGAGAGAGAGAGAGAGAGAGAGAGAGAGAGAGAGAGAGAGAGAGAGAGAGAGAGAACAAGATATAAAAAAAGAGAAGAGGGGCATCATAAACATGGTGGTTCGAGCCCTGAATGCTGAGAGGCTGAAAGCCGCGGTATAGGTAAATGAGACTGTATACCACAGGTATGACAAACATTACTTTTTACTGTTCTGATTACATTGGTAAGCAGTTTATAATAGCAATAAGGCACCTCGGGGGTTTGTGATATATTGCCAATATACCACGGCTAAGGGCTGTATCCAGGCACTCCGCGTTGGGTCGTACGTAAGAACAGCCCTTCGCCGTGGTATATTGGTAATGTACCATACCCCCTCGTGCCTTATTGCTTAAATATAGCATTTTGTGCACTTAGGCTATATAATATTTATTGTGGTTTATGATATGCCACCTACAGACCAGTATGTTTTCATATTCTCACTCTTGAGCTTGATGACAAACTGAGATTATAGAGATGACCTTAGGAAATACACTGTAGCGCTGTACCCACAACAGGTGCAAAATGGAGGGAAGGTCAGAACACAAAAAGACTTGCATGGCATAGATGACGTCAACAGTTGACTCACTGAACCAGTGGCCATCCAAGAAGGGAAAGACAGTAAGATGATCAAACAAAGACTCACATCACATGATAGGGAATGAGGACGATGACACACGGTGACACCACAATGGAGAACACCAAGATGGTTGCAGATAGAATGAGCCCCAGGTTACCTGCCAGGTCATGCATCAGGTCCTTGATCAGGTGACCCACTATGGCGTAGGTGGAGACTACCACCAACACCACTCCTATAAGTATGTAAACAACATGGCGAGGCAGCTCGATGGCGTCGCGAGAAGGCGGGACGTAGTTTACGAAATACGCCTTCTCGTCCTCCTCCTGTCCAATCATGGAGGCCTGGAGGAGCTGGCGAGGTTCAAAGTTCAGCTGTGTGAGGTTCCAGGCCACGCCTACCAGTCCTGTGACGTTTAGGACCTGGGTCGGGGGTGGAGGATTGCCCATGGTTTGATTGGTGAAGTACGGTACTGGTATAGTGAGATGCGGTGGAGTACACAGTCAATTGATGATGCGCAGACTGCAGACGTTATGTATAAAGCAGATCAGTCTGTATCACCTTGATGAGTCTGTATAGTCTTTGAGGAGGTACAGTACTTGACTATATGTTGAAGAAGCACAGACAGCAGACGGTTTCTATAAGTAGATCAGGTCTGTTTAACATTGTACTCTGGATGTTCTGAGGGTTAAAGAAGTGTATCAGACAAGGGAGAGAAATAGAGAAATTGTGGTTAAATCGGGTTACTCTACTTTTCATGAAAGGAAATATAATTGCATTTCAGTTGATGGGGTGAGGCTCTGGATAGAGGCCCAATGGGTTGGAAAATGAATGAACGAGAACATAGTAGTTCATTTCAAAAAAATGTGCTGTAGTTCAGGAGACATATACAGTATATATCAACCATAATTCCCTCTGTGGCTAAGTAAGGGTCCCAGATCTGTTCTGTGCTGTCTTGACAATTCCTACGGTCAGTATCATGCCGATCATTATCATGCAGGCAAGACAGTACAAACCGATCCGGAACCCAGGCTAAAGTTGGCCTACTTCAGGTCATGGTCTTTTTGAGGAGGATTCTTGGTTTAATTTCCTTGGTTTAATAATCTGTTGTAACCTTGTAAAGCGGTTGAGTAAATGTAGGGCAGGCAGAGTGCTAATAGGATTGAACAGGAGTCTGTCATCATGTCCAGAGATATCAGCTCTCCATCTGGGAGGATTAGTGATATGAGATGTACAGTAATGCACCAAAGAGGCTTAAGGTCCCTACTGATCCAGATCCGTAGGGACCCATACCTCAACTTATTTCCACCACGGACTAGGTTATATCGAGTGCCAAACCTGACCCTCTACAGTTTTTATGAGAAAAAAAATGTATTTCTTATGAAATGTGAGGTAGAGCAAGGGAAAGACTGAGAAACAGGACATTCCACCAGGAACTGGTTATGGTGAGCAAAGGAAACTTTCCGGAAGAGAGCAGTGAAAGATTTGAAGACAGATGTATTCTGGCAATGATAATAATAAGGCATGTCCATTGACTACAAGGAAGTTATCATGAAGGGTTAGATGTTAGATCCTGAGCTATGTACATGATTTCCTGGAAAGTTAGTGTGATAAACATTGAAAACAAGATCATGAGTGACTATAAATGCAGGTCCCTTTTGAATCAGGGATGTGCCGTTCTTACCTTGTACACTTGATGTGTAGCTTCCCCTCAGTTATGTTGTCGATGACGGAACGTCTAGAAAGGTATGTGTAAGCGGGACAAGACTGTAATTCTATAAGGAAACACGGTAGACTGTTAGGGCCATCACAACGAACCACGCTGACTTCTCTATTCGCATGTTTCTCTACTCAGTGCCAACAAGAATGCTACGTTACGGGTCAGAGTTTTTGAAGAGACACGTCCTATTGATACGACGATCTAGCAGGCAGGGTTAAGATTAGAGTTGTTTCCATTGTCAGGCTTGAGGGACCTCATCTTCCTCTTGTCTCATGACTCTAGACAGTATCCAGGTCCACCATATGATGGTGATAAGGATGTTGAGGGCGACCTGAACGGCCATGAAGGGACCAATCATCACCATGGTGGCGGAGGAGAGGTGGCTGTCGTGGGACGGAAGGAACTCCCAGGAGAGAGAAGTGAAGAGGTGGAGGAAAGAGAGATGAAATGATGGGAGCGATGCTAGCGAGAGGTGGAATTCTTGGAAGAGAGCATGGAATAGGATGGAGAAAGGATGAAATAACGAAATGCTCCAGATGTTTTCTCTAGTCGACACTCCTCCTCGGTCCAGTCTGTTTCTCCCCCTTTAGCTGCCCTGCTGGTAGCACATTGGAACTAGGCCAACACACACAGGAGAAGTAGCAACACACACTCTGTAACAGAACAGTCCACCTCCACCAGGAACTTTACTGTAGTGCCAACAACAATGCTATGGTTTCAGAATTCCAGAGTTTTTTAAAAAAGTGTGCTGTTTGTTTTTTCCCCTTTTCGGGCTGGAGAAACCCCATTTTCGTTTTAGTCAACCTTGAGAATTACAGACAGCATCCAGATCCACTCTATGATGGTGGTGAGGAGGTGGCAAGCCACTTCACGAATGGTGGTGCCGTGGTGGCGGTGGGTGACGGAGAGAGAAGTGGAACTCCAAAGAGAGAGATGTGAAGAGGTGGGGGAAAGAGGGATGACGTGATGTTAGTGACTCTAGCGAGAGGTCTAAGTCTTGGAAAAGAGGAGGATGAAATGGACCAGATCTTTTCTCTACCTGAGACTCAAACACCTATTCAGTGACTAGCTGCTAGTCAGTCTACTCAGTTTTCACCACCTATGGCTGCCCTGCTGTAATCCTTGACAGGATTTGGTGACTCATTGGGCCAATCCTCACAATCCACACCCTAACAATGGTTTCATTTTGTACTATTACAACACATTCTATTCAAAATACAGAAAGAGAGAAGAGGAGAAGTAGCACCAAGTCAGACAACACTGGAGAGGAGGTAAGAGAGAGAGGAACAGGGAAGATGAGTTTTCTTTCCCTGAACATAACGTCAGCTCTCCTAACAAATTCATGCCATTCTTACCTTGTAGCATGTAGAATTGCTCTGTAATTCAAAGCAAGCATGGAATCCTGGAAGCAACCATAAAGACAGACAGAGAGAGTTCGCTATTAGGGAAGTTGTGTTTCTCTGTCATTCTGGAGAGACATCTTCATCTTCAACCCTGAGGATCCTAGACAAGATCCAAGTCCACTCTACGATGGTGATTAAGAGATTGAAGGAGACGATGAAAATCATGAGGGGATGGAGACCCATGGTGGTGGAGGGTAGTTGTGGGGTGGGGGCAGTTGCCAGGGGAGAGTTGAAATGGTGGAGGTTTTGGAGTTTGGGAGAAAGAAGAAAGGAGTAACTATCAGGAGAAAGAGAGGGATGAGGTGAAGTTGAAAAAGAGAAATTGTGTTAGGATGAAATGGTTTGGATCTTTTCTGAGACTCTCAGTCCTCTTTAGGTACTAAAGTAATCTGCTTTAGTTTTCACCCCTATGGCTTTTACCCCCTCCTGTAATCCTTAACAGGATTTGATACTGTAACTAGGCCAGTAAACAGAGGCCACACAGAAAAGCAAGCAGTGTTATTAGCTTGTGAAAATGATATGCAACACCTGTCTGGGACAGGTATTAGAGCTAGAGACTTACATGATGAAGTGATAATCTGCAGTTTAAGCCGATGAGAACAACAATTCAACCCCTGTGTGACCCTATAATTAAGTAATCTGACCAATGTGTTAATGATGTAAACCTATGAGAGAAACGTTAGATAACAGAAAATAAAGGAACTATCTTCAGGCTACTTGAAATGAGAGCTGATCATACTGGAGATATAGTTTACTGTACCTGTTTTAGAATGATTCCAGATTGATCCAGATGACCCGATTCTCTACGGATGTGAAACAAGTGGGAGACGGCAGAAAGAGAAGCAACAACAGGATTCCCAATGGAATCCCCCCAAAAAACCCCCCCCCCAGAAACAAACCATAAAATGTCTAAAGCGCTACAAGCTGCCTATAGGCCAAGTTAGCTGTCGGTGGTTCTCAATCACAGGTAGGTAGTGGGTTCCATTGTGGCGCAGGCTCAAGCGGGGGTGACCTCACTAAGCTTCTTGGGCTTGTCTTCTCCTTGAGACACCAGGTCGAAGAAGGTCCCTCCCAGGAGAAAGCTCCAGTAGATGATGGTCAAGGAGGTGTTGAAGGTCACGATGCCTATCATGATGGGGTGCAACATGGTGCCACAGCAGTTGGGTGCTCTGCCCTTAGATATAGGAGTGTATGTGTGTGTGTGTCTGTCTTTGCCTCGACCTAACTGAACTCCCTCTCTCTCTCTGTCTCTTGCCCTCTATCTATTTAGCTCTTCATCTGCTCCTACCCCTTCCTCCCTTTGCATTTACCCTAATCATCATTCTCTGAAGCTGCAGTATGTAATCCTCTATTACCACCTCTCTTCGTGGAGACGGAGGGGAGGTAACCAGCTGTAGCATATAGGACTGAGTTTGCGTGCAGTTATATCACGTCTGTAGCTGGGACCCACAATTAATGGGTTCCTTTTGGGTCACAAGCCATGGTTTAAGACTGGGTCCTGGCAATATATTGATTTTGTTTAATCAGTTTGGGAGAAGAAGAGTCTGCCAAATCGTATTTTTTTATAACAGTTGGTTTGACTTGGTTTAATGTTGAAGAGGACATCTCAGCAGTGGTTTGATGAACCAAGTCCCATACACAACCCTGTCTGAATGTGTCATCGCTGTCTGTTTGTTCTCTCTCTATAATCCTAATTCTAATCTCAATCCTCAGACATGAGAATAATTCTTAATCTTACTCTTCACTGGCACAGAGGGTTCTCTGAGATGAGACACAGATACATTGTGAGAGAGACAAATGATGATGTTGAAAAATGGTCCTATAGTAGGCTATCTGTCCATAATAATAATAATAATAATAATAATAATAATAATAATAATAATAATAAATCTTCACTATCTGTAGTTGTTGTATTACACAGTATTTTATAGTAACTCTAATCAGTCAGATAAATCTGTGAAAGTTTAATTACATTTATTTTGGACAAGGTCTGCATGCTCAATTTCATCAAATGTACATATTTTGACATTGTACTCGGGCTCAAATTCAAGCCCCACCCTCTGTGCGCTCTTGAGTTAATTATGCCAACGTAGTTACTGTTTTTAAACATGTGTAGGCCTACTATTGCTACTCCACTCATTGCTAGCAAGTTCTCCATTTATATCTTTGTAGCTCCAGTGAAATTATTTTCTTACAGTTTGTGCATTCTTTTACAGTGCTTTTTGTTCCGCTCTTGCACATCCGCGCTCTACTACAAGGCGCGCCCGCGGGCGAAAAATGTACTAACAAAAACAAACTAAGAATGAAATAATATCGTATTTTTCACATGCTCCGAAAATAACAGTTATAGACCTTACAGTGAAATGCTTACTTACAAGCTATTTCCAAACGATGCAGAGTTAAATATGAAAAATACAAAATAAAAACACATGAGAAATAAAAGAAGAATGAAGCTATATACATGGAATCGAGAATTGTGCACCCCTTTTCCCGCGGGTTCTGTCATTTTGTGAATTTATTATTTAATGAGATTTGTCGTATTTCAGATGGTGTACCTGTTTGATTGAGAAAGGCCTGTGAATATTATGTGGCGTTATCTACCTTCAGCTCTTTTAAACAGGTAATTGGGTATACGTATCCAGTGACAGAACCCTCTGGGAAAAGGGGTGTACGCTTCTTGATGCTCAAGGTGTTTCTACCTGGCTTTGCCAGTGTTCTGTACGCTCTGAACGGAAAAGTATCCATGGGGGTAGGCTGTATTTAGTTTCACAGTGTGTTACCCACAGCCTGTTTCCTTAGGCCAAATACTGATTTTGTATCGTGTTCAGTTATTTATTTACACTGAACAAAAATATAAACGCAACATGTAAAGTGTTGGTCCCATGTTTACTGAAATAAAAGATCCCGGAAGTGTTCCATATGCACAAAAAGCGTATTACTCTCGATAACTACTTTTTTTGTGCTTATGGAACATTTCTGGGATCTTTAATTTCAGCTCATGAAACATGGGACACTGTACATGTTGTGTTTATATTTTTGTCCAGTATATTTAGAGAAATTCATTTTCGTTCATAGTTTGTTTCTGTTCATCGTTTGACTACATTATTACTTACCTCTAGCACGGTTACCATCACCTTTATTTTGAGAATAAAACCACAGATTTCTGCCACATACCACAAGGTGGCAATAAATACATGTAGGTCTACTGTAGGCCTACGTTGCAGTAATCCATTCTTTGTCGATAGTTCCAAAAGTTGAAGCCTTGACAGAAAAAATAAATACATTCGACAACTGTTTATAACTTGAATGTAATTAATTTACGCATTAATGTATTTTACGCACAACGCACTCTGTGCATAGCCTACACATTGCGTAAAACTATTTATAGGCTTATAGGCTATATAGCCTAGAATAATGCAATCATGAAGTTTGTGAACTTTGAACCAAAGCAGTGAACAGCTGATGTCGAGGGTCAATGAGAGCTGTGTAAACTCTACTGAGAGTGATCACAATCACCATTCAGGAGACGAGGTGTGGACAGCAGCAGTAATCCTCCACTGAAACTTGGGATATATAGTTTTCCTGTTCCTTTTCAGTGCACTGTTCAGATTATTCACTTTGGCTGAGGTGTTATATGAATCAACAGTAGAAAGATGCAGCTGCCGGTGGAAATATGTGTTTTCCTTCTGTCTCTTGTGGCTCCTGGGGTTCTCTACACTATGAACAATGTCATAAAACAGTAAGTTGGGTTCATCTCACGCACTATTTTATTTTGTGTAATGTAATCATGAGACACTTTTAACCATGACACACAAGACCTGATCCATCCATACCTTTTAGTCAAACGTCTTTCCTAGGCTACACATTCTTAGACGGCAGCTACTGTTAGGTCATCATTCTTCAATGGCTTAGTTGTTCATTCATTCAGTCATTCATTCAGATCGGTGATACCTTCGAGGAGAGGAAAAAAGGGCCTCAGAGCCCCAGAGTTTTTCCCTATGTAGTTTCATAAGGTGTGTGAGTTTGTATTACTGACGCGTGTCTCTCCTCCACAGGCCTGTAATGGTGTTGACACTAGGAGCTGCCGTACTGTACATTATACCCTACATCATGTCTTTCCTCGTCCTCCATCTTCTCGCATTGCAACACTGGGAAAACGTTGACCCCTTGTTTTATGGTATGTAGTAGTCAGAGACCGTAAAGGTAGTAGTATGCGAGCACACATACACACATCTGATCATAAAGGGGTGTTGAAGAGAATTGAAAATAATGCGTGAGTGAGACTGAATGAGATCTCTCTCTCTCTCTCTCTCTCTCTCTCTCTCTCTCTCTCTCTCTCTCTCTCTCTCTCTCTCTCTCTCTCTCTCTCTCTCTCTCTCTCTCTCTCTCTCTCTCTCTCTCTCTCTCTCTCTCTCTCTCTCTCTCTCTCTCTCTCTCTCTCTCTCTCTCTCTCTCTCTCTCTTTCAGTGTTTGCTGTGTTTTCCTTCACATGTCTTGTGGGCCTGACCAATGCTTTGGAACAGGATGGCTACATCTCTGGTTACATGGGCTTCTACCTGAAGAAGGTTAGTTGAACTAACTAGTCCTTTCCTTTACCTCATTAACTAGTCATTTGTACTAGACTATAAAACAAGGTTCTGACTCTCACTGATCTGTCTGTGTTATTGCTGATTGATTGTTATGTGGTTTGGGAAACCCTTTGTAGAAACCACATTTTTTGATAAGCAAAATATCAGCTATTAAACATGATCTGATGATCTGTCAGGGGGAGCCCCACCTGAGTGCAGCTTACGCTGTGATGATGAATTACTGGGAGGGCGTCCTTCACTTCCTCCTCTTCCTCATCATCATCCATCGCATGTTCAGGGGGTAAGTGGCACTTTGTTACAGTGATTCTACAGTAGTACCAATAGTGGCAATACGATTTTTGGCTAGATGGTTAAATCTATTTCCTATCCATATAGGAAGTCCTATCGCAGCCTAGCGCTGTTCTGGGCCGGGTCATCCATCGCCCACCAGATCGTCTTCATCCCAGGAGTAGTCATCGGTGAGTGTGTTTCAAAGAAAGTGACATTACTGTTACTCTCTGGTGTAGTCTAGAATGGCCAAATAATGGCAAACAGGTATATCAGGAACAGGCATGTTAATGTTGTCATGGCTCTTCGCGCAGGTAAATATGGTTCAAGCATTCATCCCGCCTTCTGGAGGAATACTCCCTTCCTGTTACTGCCCATCTGGGGAGCCATCCTGCTCTTCAGTAGAGAGAGAGAGCTGCCAATCATTCCTGCAGACAAGGTGAGATACCCAGATGAATACCTGAAACGTACAGGAACCCAGTTGGACTGACAGAGGTTGTGTTTGTCTGTATTCCTCAGATTGCAGTAGCGCAGAAGAGAAGTCTCCTCTACAGGCCTGTTGACCTGATCCTGTCTCTACTACTGTTGGGAGCCATGTCCTTCTCTGTCTTCAGGGGCATTGTGAGTAACAGACCAACCACTCACTTCACTTTGGGGGGAATTCCGACCCTAGTTAAGCGTGCGTAAATGGAACATAATTCACTTTTTATGCACTTTTCTCTCTACGCATATTCTGACCTTGAACTTAAGCGTGAGAATACCATGCTATTGACCCGCTATTTGTTTGCGGGGAGCTCAAGTAAAGGAAGGTATGGCGGAGGTTTGTCTACAGATACGCTGTATTCTAACCTTGACTTAATTCCCTCATAATTCCACCACCTTTACGCGCGATGAAACGATGAATAAGGTAGAGCAACCTGTTGGTTCCAAGTGGAACAACATCTACTTTATTTTTCCCGATTAGAAATAACACCATTCTCCATGCACTGTAATTTACAAATTGATAAGAGGCTGAGCTATTGATAAGAGCTAGGTAAATAAGTAAGCCGTTTGGATAAGGTGATTGTAAATATAAATGACAATTGTTTTAGATCTATTTTACCTGATCGATGGAGACAAATGTGAAACCAGTAATATGGCTGCAAACTGAAGCATATCAACATATCACTGTTTCCACAGTGAAGTTTATGAAATGCTGGCCTTATAACTTGCCATGTACAAAAGATAGTATAGCGCCAAACCTACCGAGTTGATTTATGATTTCTAGAATGTCTTAATTATATGCCTGGACTTTTCACTGTATAAAAAAATAAATGGTATCATGTTAAATATTAGCCACTATCGGTAGCCACTGTCAGTTATATATACCCACATACATTTATACCTGTCACTTTAGTGTTAGTTTCCTTACATTTTGCATCATTTCATTACATCGTTAGTAATTTGGGACATGTAGCCTGTTTGAATCATTAAGGAACACAGACCATACGTAGCAGTTTAAACCTGGAGCCTGGCACACGGTTCATGATGACTGGACCGTTGTCATCACAATTCCATGATTAGTGAGGATTATTAGGGTACATTTATAGGACTACTGTTCAACTCCTATTGGACACTTTTCTCACCTTCCAATATTTCATGGATTGAACAATTGAATAATATGACAACTTTCAGGATGAATCTAACCACTGTATTTTTGATTCATCAATATATTTAGTGCATAAAGGCTCTCCAAACGTTATTTTTTATGATTCATACATACTTTCCTTACCCCAAAATGTGCCTAAATAATCTACAAGATCAGAGTATTTTGAATTCTACCAATTGGTGCTGTAACGGAGACGAATATGTATCTATTTTGATGGCTTTCTTTCATTAATCCCTATATTCTGAACCCGTTCTCTCTATGTATTCTAGTGTCTGTCGCCAAAATTATAATTAAAGGTACACCATATTTAAAGGGATGGCTTAAATAAATTTACTGAAAACCCTATTGAATGAAAACTCTATGAGAAAATCTGTTGGCCAGCAAGTGGGAAGGTTTTCAGTGGTTGAAATAAATGTATTCAGCGCAGGCAAGGGAACCATGCCTGCAAAGCCCGTTACGCACCAGCATAAGGTAAGTCTGAATAGCAACTATTGCGTAGGAAAGGCGTGCATTTCCTAAGTCTGAATCATAGGGTTCATGTAGCCAGTGTGTTTCTGCTTTAGCCAACAGAAATGTACATCATTCATTGATTGATTGATTAATCTGTTCATTCATTGATCCATTAATGTATTCATCCATTAATTCATTCATTCATCCACCCATTCATCCATTCATCCATTCATTCATTCACACATCCATCCATTCATTCATTCATTCATTCATTCATTCATTCATTCATTCATTCATTCATTCATTCATTAATCCATTCATTTGTTCATTCATTCACTCACCCTCTCTCTCACTCAGGTGGCCCTCGACTGTCCTCTGGATACCTGCTTCACCTATATCTACCAGTATGAGCCTTACCTCAAGGACCCTGTGGTCTTCCCTAGGGTCATGGTGAGTTGTAGAAAATAGAATGAGTAAAACACACATAGATCTTCATTCCATTGTCCGTTATGGCATACTATCCATATTTGTTCCTATTCCATACTGCTTGATAGTGTAGTCGCCATTGCGTCCGTCTTGATGTCTAACGACACGTGTCTTGTTATTTGATTGCTCTAGATGCTGGTGTATTTGTTCTATGCGTTGCCTCTGCTGGCTGCATTCATATACGGGCTGAGGAACCCTGGTTGTACCTGGATGCTGGACTGGGCCATCTTCTTCGCGGGGGCCATTGCCCAGGTAATATTATCGGTCGCTTCAATGGCAGTTCACATGCAGTGTGTTGTACCACGGATTTGACATAGCAGTTGTGATACAAATTATATTTGGACACAATTGTTGTGTTCCTATTATGTTCCTATTATTCCACTAACGCCCACCAACGCCCACCCTTCTTCTCTCCTTCCCCAGACCCAGTGGTGCCATATCGGGGGATCACTCCACTCCAGAACCCCCTTCACATACCGGGTCCCAACAGACAAATGGTTGACCGTTATGATTCTAAACGGGCTGTATGTAGCCGTACCGATCCTCCTAGCCATCCGATGCCGCATCAGCCCTACATTCTTCATGCCTACTGTACCTGAGGGACAGACCAGCCCGGAGAAGAAGGACAACTAAACCCATAACACTACAATTCCCACTGAGCATGGACTCTGTGAGCTAATGGTCTAGAATGCTACTGTAAGATCAAGAACTACTGGACCCACAATCCTAAAGAACCCAAATGTTTTGGTGCGGCGAACCACCTATGCTTCTGGAAATGTGACCCTTTCAGATTCACAAAACAATGTTATATTAATCTAGAACACTTCAAGCAAATTAAATTCCATTTTTTACACCATCCGCTCCCTCTGTTGGCTGGAGCCTTGTGGAGTAAAGTTCAGCCCCATGTCGACGACCGCGGAATACAGTACAGTGCATTAAGCAGCCAAAACCGAACCCTGCTACATGCCATCACCTCTGCAGCAGCACTCCCTATATGGACTATTGGAGCCAGATAAAGCCTGTTTGTGGACATGGCTTTATGTATGTGGCTAGTGAGTCAGTGAGACAGTCCCAGGCGGTATAGTATAGTAGGGACTAAAAGGCCTATAAACCTGGACTCTGATCGCTGACACTGATACAGCAGGCCAGCCTTGCCTCATAGAGTTATATCAGATGAACTGTGAAACTATGGACCATGTTTAGGACTCTTTATTTTGTGTGTAGTAGTGCTACTGATAAGACCAGATAACAAGGCTTGTTTCACAAGATGTGGTTGGGATTGGAGAGCCCACTATAGGAGGCCATGGAATGAGGGGACAAATGTCAATATCAATCAAATGACAGTTAGGTAGGCCATTTTTGGAGGGGTTGGGACAGAATTACGACAATAAATGTTTGTTATGTGAATATATTAAAATGTGTGTACAACTACACCATTCTGTTTCTTTGAGTAGTTGTACTCTGGTCCTGGGTGGGTGTATCTCCTGATATTTGTCCATATCTCTATTCTTGTGAAATACTCTGTTTACCTTTTTCATGCAAGTCTGCCTGACTATTGAGCTAACAGGGCAGAGGTTCATCAGATACTGAAAGTGGCGGGATGCTCAGTCTTTCACTGGAACATTGTTTTTATCATAATAGTTGCCCATAACCAATTGATGTTGGGGCAGATATGTTTTTCCACCACCTAATGGTTAAGCTTTGGACTGGGGGAAATCCTAGGTCTGTGGTTTGGGGCAACTTCTGGCTGGAGTGTTTTTTTCTCACCATAATCAATAATCATTGGTCTATTTCAGTTCAAAACTCTCACTGAGTCGTATGTGTTGCTCTAAGACCTCTGCGCTCTCGTCTCTGGTTGATGATGTCATTGGATCCTGTCTGTAGTCAGTGACAGTGCACATGTGGCCTAGTAAACTTTGGCCTGCCTGTCATCAGTTGATAAGAAGTGAACCCCAGCTAGACAGTATTGTCATACAAAATCAAACTGTTGACAAGACAGACTTCTGTTTTGAACTAAGTTTGATGTCTGGAAAGTAAGCATGCTCTCTCTTCCCACATGTTCAACTCTGGTTTTAATGTCTGTGGTTCACCTGTACGGCAATCACTGTCACCTGATTTCAGCAGAGTCAAGCAACTTTTCCAGACAGAGTTTATTTACATATTATCTTCTTTTCACTCTCCAAAACCTCTCTCTGCTCCTCAGTTTCTATCTCAGTGAATCAGGCTGTGACAGAGAGGGGGGTCAGGTCTCAGAGCCAACTGAGCCAAGAGGCGACAACCCAAAGTGAGATTAAACTACCAGTGGTGGTATTGGACCCATTGCTTTAGATTAACTTTATTTTATTGGGTTGATTCTTTTAGATGTATTTTCCTCTATAGCGTCCATTCTTACATGTATTTTACCTCCACAATCCGTTCAAAACAGAAACCAAAGAGAGGAGAAGATTGCCTGTTTGTTCCCGACAGAATGAAACCTATTGGCCAGAATGGCCTCTTTCTCTGGGCAGAGACCTGTTTGTTCCTGACAGAATGAAACCTATTGGCCAGAATGGCCTCTTTCTCTGGGCAGAGACCTGTTTGTTCCTGACAGAATGAAACCTATTGGCCAGAATGGCCTCTTTCTCTGGGCAGAGAATGAAGTGAGGTGAAAAACAGAGCTGGTAAATTAGTAGAAGCATTCGGTTTGGTTTGATGACTTTGTTTTAGGAGACGTGTGTTATATATAAACTGCTGTCAGTCTCCCGTGTCTGAGGTACAGTGTAGGAGTGATGTGGTAGAAACGTAGAAATACTAGCGTTAGAGGCCAGCTTCAATCACAAAACTGACCAGATACATTGTTGTCGTTCATTTGTTTATTTTTTTAGCTTTATTAAGAATGGAACACAACAGCTGGACAGGACATCATAACAACACCAAAAAAGGGGTAACGACCAATCAAAACTCAGAAGGACCAGATTCATCATGAGTCATGGCATCCTACCCATCATATATTGGAGCCGTGCAAAGACTGGGACTATTAACCATTGAGTAAATATCTTGGGAAGGTTTTGTCCCAGTCTGTAGTATTTTGATCTATCCTATTTTATTCCATATAGATCGATGGGGCTGTTTTAGTTATTAGTTGAGGGGCGATGGGGAACACATGGCTGGACAAGGGTCAGGTATCAATCAAGTGTCAGTCAATAACAAACAAACAAACACCACAGTATTTACAGTACAGTACAGGCAATCAAAGGGTTAACTTGTTTTTAGGTTAACACTTTTTGATTGTAAGAGAATGGTACATAAAAGAAAAAATGTATTACATTGCCTTGTTGGATTATGTAAAAATTCAACATATATTAACTAGCGAAGAGTCCATAATAAATAGTGACGTGACATAAAAAGTTAGCAAATATTAGAAAATGGCACGTAAGTTGAATAATAAAATAGTCCTGCTATTCAGGAGCCCTAAGGAAACGTAACAAGTACAGGATACAGACAAAAGCTCTGGGTTATTTGGGACTGAAAGCTAACTAGCTAACTAACTCATTCATTACATCTGTGCTTTATAAGCAGAACACAAACATTAGGATGTTCTGAGATGTAGAACAAGCTTCAAACGTATCAAAACACACTCGCATAGGATGCACACTCTCTCTCACACACATACATTCACACGCACGAACAGACGCACACACACGCACACACACATATGCCACTGTCTTTATGTTTATGTGAGAATAGGTTATTCATAGATATGTCAAGGATTTGCTGTTTCTAAGATACAGTATTAGCAACCGTGTTAGCGAGAGAAAGATTATTACTGTTGTAAGTAACGGACATGGGGTAGACAAAATCAACAACAAAGCGACAAATCCAAACATGAGATATGGGTGCGAAACACTGAACTTTTTTTGCACTGACGTCAATAGGTAATTTGCATGAAAGTTAAAGTTTTGCACGCATACAGTATCTCAAGTGAGATTTCAACCTAAAGAGACAGACTGAAATAGGTCAGGAAAAGAGAACGTTCAGATGTCAACTATTGTCCATTGTGAGGCCTGACTGGTTGATCCACTCAGCCCCAGGATAGGTCAGGGGTCAGGGGTCAGGCGCAGGGCATTGTGGGAGGTGTAGTATTTGGTTCATTATTGGCTGTGTGCGTCCTCTCCCCTCTCCATGTGTGCCTCTCCTCCGTATCTCCTGTGGTTCCTGCGCTCCCGGCGCTGGCCGTGGCGGTGGTTGCGGCGGTACCGGTGGGATCGCCGAGCTGAGGGAGGGGATCACAGGGAGTTGGTGCAGTGACAACAGTTACCTTCTCTGTTTCTTATTCAGCCCATACCAGAAGGAATACACTAATGTGTATACAGAAAAGCCTACCTGGGTGAATAAAGGTTTGTTATCCGAGAAAAAGGTTGCATGAGACAACACATATATATATATATATATATACACAGTGGTGTGAAAAAGTGTTTGCCCCTTCCTGATTTCTTATTCGTTTGCATGTTTGTCACACTTACATGTTTCAGATCATCAAACAAATTTAAACATTAGTCAAAGATAACACAAGTAAACACAAAATGCAATTTTGAAATGAAGGTTGTTATTATTAAGGGAAAACAAAATCCAAACCCACATGGCCCTGTGTGAAAAAGTGATTGCCCCCTACAACCTAATAACTGGTTGGGCCACCCTTAGCAGCAACAACTGCAATCAAGCGTTTGCGATAACTTGCAATGAGTCTTTTACAGCGCTGTGGAGGAATTTTGGCCCACTCATCTTTGCAGAATTGTTGTAATTCAGCCACATTGGAGGGTTTTCGAGCATGAACTGCCTTTTTAAGGTCATGCCACAGCATCTCAATAGGATTCTGGTCAGGACTTTGACTAGGCCACTCCAAAGTCTTCATTTTGTTTTTCTTCAGCCATTCAGAGGTGGACTTGCTGGTGTGTTTTGGATCATTGTCCTGCTGCAGAACCCAAGTTCGCTTCAGCTTGAGGTCACGAACAGATGGCCGGATATTCTCCTTCAGGATTTTTTGGTAGACAGCAGAATTCATGGTTCCATTTATCACAGCAAGTCTTCCAGGTCCTGAAGCAGCAAAACAGGCCCAGACCATCACACTACCACCACCATATTTTACTGTTGGTATGATGTTCTTTTTCTGAAATGCGGTGTTACTTTTACGCCAGATTTCAACTTTTGTCTCGTCAGTCCACAGAGTATTTTCCCAAAGGTCTTGGGGATCATCAAGATGTTTTCTGGCAAAAATGAGACGAGCCTTAATGTTATTTTTGCTCAGCAGTGGTTTTCGTCTTGGAACTCTGCCATGCAGGCCATTTTTGCCCAGTCTCTTTCTTATGGTGGAGTCATGAACACTGACCTTAACTGAGGCAAGTGAGGCCTGCAGCTCTTTGGATGTTGTTGTGGGGTCTTTTGTGACCTCTTGGATGAGTCGTCGCTGCGCTCTTGGGGTAATTTTGGTCGGCCGGCCACTCCTGGGAAGGTTCACCACTGTTCCATGTTTTCGCCATTTGTGGATAATGGCTCTCACTGTGGTTCGCTGGAGTCCCAAAGCTTTAGATATGGCTTTATAACCTTTTCCAGACTGATGGATCTCAATTACTTTATTTCTCATTTGTTCCTGAATTCCTTTGGATCTCGGCATGATGTCTAGCTTTTGAGGATCTTTTGGTCTACTTTACTTTGTCAGGCAGGTCCTATTTAAGTGATTCCTTGATTGAGAACAGGTGTGGCAGTAATCAGGCCTGGGTGTGGCTAGAGGAATTGAACTCAGGTGTGATAAACCACAGTTGAGTTGTGTTATAACAGGGGGGCAAACACTTTTTCACACAGGGCCATGTATGTTTGGATTTTGTTTTCCCTTAATAATAACAACCTTCATTTCAAAACTGCATTTTGTGTTTACTTGTGTTATCTTTAACTAATATTAAAATGTATTTGATGATCTGAAACATGTAAGTGTGACAAACATGCAAACAAATAAGAAATCAGGAAGGGGGCAAACACTTTTTCACACCACTGTATATATTTATATATTTTAAACCAAATCTGCTGTTTGTTACTTACACTTTGTGCAGATGATCTTGGGCCGGTCCCAGGTGCCGTCGGCCCGGCAACGCGCGGTGGGGATGTGGCGCTGGTAGAAACCTTCGGCACACTGGTAACGCACCACTGCATGGATGTCATAGTGGGACCGCCGACGGCCAATCAGATGGGCATTCTCCACGGAGGGCGGGGTTCCACAAAGCACTGTCAGATGGGACGAGATTAACAATTAAGTCAATTAATTTAGTTAAATCAATTAAGTAAGTGTTGAGCAACAACGAAGAAGATACAGTGTGTACTGTAGAAATGGTATCTGGCTTGCAAATCCTGTTTTTTCTCCCTAGGTGGCACTCTTGCTACTGAATCCTATACCTGAGGAGAGTTGGAGAGAGATCGAGTGCTGCTCAAAGGGAGAAAATGGGTGCTCTGCAGTTGGCGTGGTGCTCTGCAGTTAGCGTGGTGCTCTGCATTTAGCGTGGTGCTCTGCAGTTGGCGTGGTGCTCTGCAGTTAGCGTGGTGCTCTGCAGTTGGCGTGGTGCTCTGCAGTTGGCGTGGTGCTCTGCAGTTGGCGTGGTGTTCTGCAGTTGGCATGGTGCTCTGCAGTTGGCGTGGTGCTCTGCTCTGCAGTTGGCGTGGTGCTCTGCCAAGCATTAGAGAACCAAGGCAGCTCCCATATTCTCCCCTCCCTCTTTCTTTCTCTGCCTCTCTCTCTCTCTCTCTCTCTCTCTCTAACTCTCTCTCTCTCTCTAACTCTCTCTCTCTCTCTCTCTCTCTCTCTCTCTCTCTCTCTCTCTCTCTCTCTACCTCTCTCTCTCTCTAACTCTCTCTCTCTCTCTCTCTCTCTCTCTGTCTCTCTCTCTCGCTCGCTCTCTCTCTTTCTCTGTCTCTCTCTCTCTTTCTCTGCCTCTCTCTCTCTCTCTCTCTTTCTCTGTCTCTCTCTCTCTTTCTCTGCCTCTTTCTCTCTTTCTCTGCCTCTCTCTCTTTCTCTGTCTCTCTCTCTCTTTCTCAGCCTCTCTCTCTCTCTCTGTCTCTCTCTCTTCCTCTGCCTCTCTCGCTCTATGTCTTTTTCTCTCTGTCTCTGTCTCTGTCTCTGTCTCTCTCTCTCTCTCTCTCTCTCTCTCTCTCTCTCTCTCTCTCTCTCTCTCTCTCTCTCTCTCTCTCTCTCTCTCTCTCTCTCTCTCTCTCTCTCTCTCTCTCTCTCTCTCTCTCTCTCTCTCTCTCCATTTTCCTCTCTCTCTCTTTCTCTCTGTATTCAAGGAGCTAGGCTTCAGGCTATCCCATAAATCCTTGCTCCAGGTCTCATTCCACAGTTACATCAGGGGCACCTGACACAGAGATGCATTGTGGGACTTCAGAGACAGATCTGCGGCCAAGACAGTCACTGGCAATTTAATGCCAGTTTTATACAAGATGGCAAATGTTAGCTTTGCAGCCCAAGTAAACATGTAGGGTGAGATAAAACGGCAACAGAAAGTGATGGAGGTTTCTGTTTAGATCAACTGGAAGTTTGAAATATGAAATGTGATTCAGACTTCTGTTTGTTGTGTCAGCAATGTTGGAGCTTTATTCTCTTTTCACACGTTGTAGAGGAAAATATGAGAGCTCATTGTGCCTATTGAGGTTTGACAGCCCGCAAATTGACTGGGTTGTATCTAGGGGAATTTCAGTTCTTTAGAAATAGCACTCTTCTGTCTGTCTGTCGATAAGGAAAATAAAGACTGAAGCTTCACAATGTGTCTTCCACTAGTCAATAATAACCAGTTGAACTAAACACTGTGATTGACATGTTTAATCAAAAGGCAATATTTATTTTGGCAACTTGAGTTCATAAAACTGTAATTACGCTCTTACACTCTTATGTCAAGTGTGAGTGTTTCCTTGCCAGACATTCTATTGACAAAACAGAGCAATCACCAGAGGATACAAGTCTTTGTAGAGTAAATTGAAGAGGTCTTGGAAAGTAATATGAAACAGTATTTCCTAAATCCTTATTTGCCATGATGACTTTGTTCCTCCAAATGAACATACAGTTGAAGTCGGACGTTTACATACACTTAGGTTAGAGTCATTAAAACTTGTTTTTCAACCACTTCACAAATGTCTTGTTAACAAACTATAGTTTTGGCAAGTCATTTAGGACATCTTCTTTGTGCATGATGCACGTAATTTTTCCAACAATTGTTTACAGACAGATTATTTCACTTATAATTCACTGTATCACAATTCCAGTGGGTCAGAAGTTTACATACACTAAGTTGACTGTGCCTTTAAACAGCTTGGAAAATTCCAGAAAATGATGTCATGGCTTTAGAAGCTTCTGATAGGCTAATTGACATCATTTGAGTCAATTGGAGGTGTACCTGTGGATGTATTTCAAGGCCTACCTTCAAACTCAGTGCCTCTTTGCTTAACATCATGGGAAAATCAAAAGAAATCCGCCAAGACCTCAGAAAAAGAATTGTAGACCTCCACAAGTCTGGTTCATCCTTGGGAGAAATTTCCAAACGCCTGAAGGTACCACGTTCATCTGTACAAACAATAGTGCGCAAGTATAAACACCATGGGACCACGCAGCCGTCATACCGCTCAGGAAGGAGATGCGTTCTGTCTCCTAGAGATGAACATACTTTGGTGTGAAAAGTGCAAATCAATCCCAGAACAACAGCAAAGGACCTTGTGAAGATGCTGGAGGAAAAAGGTACAAAAGTATCTATATCCACAGTAAAACGAGTCCTATATCGACATAACCTGAAAGGCAGCCCAGCAAGGAAGAAGCCACTGCTCCAAAACCGCCATAAAAAAGCCAGACTACAGTTTTCAACTGCACATGGGGACAAAGATCGTACTTTTTGGAGAAATGTCCTCTGGTCTGATGAAACAAAAATAGAACTGTTTGGCCATAATGACCATCGTTATATTTGGAGGAAAAAGGGGGTACTTGCAAGCCGAAGAACACCATCCCAACCCTGAAGCACGGGGGTGGCAGCATCATGCTGTGAGGGTGTGTCACGGATACGGCCAAGGCTGCCCCTCCTCCTCGCTCGGGCAGGCTTCGGCGGTCGTCGTCACCGGAGTACTAGCTGCCACCGATCGATGTTTCTGTGTCTCACTAGTTCTGTCTTTATTATTCACACCTGTTACTCATTAGGCTTATTAGTTTCCCTATATTACCTCTGTTTTCCCTCCTGGGTGTGTGCGTGATTGTTCTTTGTTACATCGTCTGTTGAGCTGTTGTTTTGCTCTTCCCTGCGTGGAGGGTTTGCTATGGTTTACTTTGAGTCTAGTAAAGCCATTTATCTCTCAGTTCTGTGTCCTGCGCCTGATTCCGTTTCCCCACTTCACCCAGACGCTGACAGAATCACGCACCCTTTATGGAGTCAGCAGGCACGCCCAATCCCAGCGCTTCGGTGGAGGAACGCATCCACCAGCACGCGACCATGCTGCAGAGACTAGGTTCAGCTCTGGATCAAGTGTTCAACACCATGGATCGATGGGAAAGAGTTGGGATTTCTACACCTCCTCCTTCGCCGATTTCTCCTCCATCAAGACCCTCAAACCCTGGGTCCAGTGGTCTTCGGCTCTCGCTCCCGAGGGAATACGATGGGACAGCTGCTGGGTGTAAGGGTTTCCTGCTCCAGGTGGAGCTTTACCTGGCCACCATCCACCCGGCTCCCTCGGGATACGAGAGCGTGTCCGCCCTCATCTCCTGTCTGTCGGGCAGAGCCCTGGAATGGGCCAACGCGGAGTGGGGTGGAATAGACGCTGAGTCCGTTCGTTATGAGGATTTTACCCGCCGTTTCCGGGCAGTATTCGATCATCCGCCTGAGGGGAGAGCGGCGGGGGAGCGTCTGTTTTACCTCAGCCAGGGAGGGAGGAGCGCACAGGAATTCGCCCTGGATTTCAGGACACTGGCAGCCAGCGCGGGATGGAACGAGAGGGCCCTGATTGATCACTACCGATGCAGTCTACGGGAGGACGTTCGTCGGGATCTGGCCTGCAGGGACACTAATCTTAACCTGGACCAGCTGGTAGATTTATCAATCCGGCTGGATAACCTGCTGGCTACCCGCGGACGTCCAGATCAGGGTCCGTCCAGTCCATCCCCCAGCACTTCCGAGTCCACACCTATGGAGCTTGGAAGTGCTGATGCGGAGAGAACGAGCAAAGGGGTGGTCTCCTGCACCAACTGTGGCCGCAGAGGACACACTGCGGGCCGGTGCAGGAGAAGACCCTCATAGAATCGAGGCAGCAGGCAGGGTTCTGGGGGACCATCCCAGGTGAGTAGGCACCCAACTCACCCAGAGCTCCCTGTTGCTCACATGATGATAAATGTTATTTTTCCTGAGTTTTCCCCAACTTCCCAGCATAGGGCGCTCGTAGATTCCGGCGCAGCTGGGAATTTCATGGATAGACTGGATGCGCATAGATTAGGGATTCCTATATTGCCTTTAGATGTGCCCTTCCCCATACGTGCCCTAGATAGTCGCCCATTAGGGTCAGGTATGGTTAGGGAGGTCACAGTTCCACTTCGGATGGAGACACAGGGGGGTCATGAGGAGAGAATTAGTATTTTCCTTATTGATACTCCTGCATTTCCCATGGTGCTGGGCCTTCCCTGGCTAGCCACCCATGACCCCAGTATTTCGTGGCAACAGAGGGCTCTCAAGGGATGGTCACCTCAGTGCTCGGGAAGGTGTGTAGGTGTTTCCGTAGGGGCAACCACGGTGGAGAGTCCAAACCATGTCTCCCCAATGCACATTCCCTCAGAATATGCCGATTTGGCTCTCGCCTTCTGTAAAAAGAAGGCGACTCAATTACCACCCCATCGTAATAGATCTCCGTGAGGGCGCTGACTTCCCAGGAGTCACGTGTATCCTCTGTCACAGGAGGAGATGGTGGCTATGGAGACATATGTCACCGAATCTCTGGGACAGGGATACATTCGGCCCTCCACTTCCCCTGCCTCCTCGAGTTTCTTTTTTGTGAAGAAAAAGGATGGAGGTTTACGCCCGTGCATTGACTATCGAGGTCTCAATCAGATAACCGTAAAATACAGCTATCCTCTTCCTCTCATTGCTAGTATGACGGAGTCATTGCACGGGGCGCGCTTCTTCACAAAATTGGACCTCAGGAGCGCGTACAATCTGATCCGGGAGGGGGACGAGTGGAAGACGGCATTTAGTACCACCTCTGGTCACTATGAGTACCTCGTCATGCCGTACGGGTTGATGAATGCTCCCTCAGTCTTTCAATCCTTTGTCGATTAGATTTTCAGGGACCTGCACGGACAGGGTGTAGTGGTGTATATAGATGATATTCTAATATACTCCGCTACACGTGACGAGCATGTGTCCCTGGTGCGCAAGGTGCTTGGTAGACTGTTGGAGTATGACCTGTACGTTAAGGCTGAGAAATGTCTGTTCTTCAAACAGTCCGTCTCCTTCTTAGGATACCGCTTGTCAGAGTCAGGGGTCGAGATGGAGTGTGACCGCATTTCAGCCGTGCGTAATTGGCCGACTCCTACCACGGTAAAGGAGGTGCAGCGATTTTTGGGTTTTGCCAACTACTACCGGAGATTTATCCGGGGCTTTGGCCAGGTAGCAGCTCCCATAACCTCTTTGCTAAAGGGCGGATCGGTGCGCCTGCAGTGGTCAGCTGAGGCGAACAGGGCTTTTGGTCAGCTGAAGGCGCTGTTCACCACGGCTCCCATGCTGGCTCATCCGGATCCTTCCTTGCAATTCATAGTCGAGGTGGACGCGTCCGAGGCGGGGATAGGAGCTGTACGGTCTCAGCGCTCGGGTACGCCTCCCAAACTCCGCCCCTGTGCTTTCTTCTCGAAGAAGCTCAGCCCGGCGGAGCAAAACTATGACGTGGGGGATCGGGAGCTGTTAGCTGTTGTGAAAGCTCTTAAGGTGTGGAGACATTGGCTTGAGGGGGCTAAACACCCTTTTCTCATTTTGACTGACCACCGCAATCTGGAGTACATTCGGGCAGCGAGGAGACTGAATCCTCGTCAGGCAAGGTGGGCCATGTTTTCACGCGTTTTGTGTTCACCCTATCATATAGACCAGGTTCCCAGAATGCTAAGGCAGACGCTCTGTCCCGGCTATATGACTCAGAGGATCGGACCAGGGAGCCTACTCCCATACTTCCGGCTTCTTGTTTGGTGGCACCGGTGGTATGGGAGGTTGACGCGGACATCGAGCGGGCATTACGCACGGAGCCCACTCCCCCCCCAGTGTCCAGTGGGTCATGCGTACGTTCCGTCCGAGGTTCGCGATCGTTTGATTTATTGGGCTCACACGTCACCCTCTTCTGGCCATCCTGGCATTGGTCGGACAGTGCGCTGTCTTAGTGGGAAGTACTGGTGGCCTACCTTAGCTCAGGACGTGAGGGTTTATGTTTCTTCCTGTTCGGTGTGTGCCCAGTGCAAGGCACCTAGACACCTGCCCAGAGGTAAATTACAACCTCTCCCCGTTCCACAGCGGCCGTGGTCACACCTATCGGTGGACTTTGTTACGGATCTTCCTCCGTCACAGGGTAACACCACGATCCTGGTCGTTGTGGATCGGTTTTCTAAGTCCTGTCGTCTCATTCCTTTGCCCGGTCTCCCTACTGCCCTACAGACCGTAGAGGCCCTGTTTACTCACGTCTTCCGGCACTACGGAGTGCCTGAGGATGTAGTGTCTGATCGGGGTCCCCAGTTCACATCGAGGGTCTGGAAGGCATTTATGGACCATCTGGGGGTCTCGGTCAGCCTGACCTCAGGTTTTCACCCCGAGAGTAATGGGCAGGTGGAGAGAGTAAACCAGGATGTGGGTAGGTTTCTGAGGTCGTTTTGCCAGGACCGGCAGGGGGATCGGTCAGTTTACATCCCCTGGGCAGAGATGACACAAAATTCCCTCCGCCACTCCTCCACTGACCTGTCTCCTTTTCAGTGTGTACTAGGTTACCAGCCAGTCCTGGCACCGTGGCATCAGAGCCAGATCGAGGTTCCTGTGGTGGAGGAATGGTTTCGGCGCTCAGAGGAAACATGGAACGCTGCCCATGTACGCCTGCAAAGGGCGATTAGGAGACAGAAGGCGAGTGCCGACCGCCACCGCAGTGAGGCTCCGGTTTATGCACCGGGGGACCGGGTCTGGCTCTCGACCCGAAACCTGCCCCTTCGCCTGCCCTGCCGGACGCTGGGTCGGCGGTTTGTGGGGCCCTTTAAAGTCCTGAGGAGGTTGAACGAGGTTTGTTATAGATTACAGCTCCCCCCTGATTACCGTATTAACCCCTCGTTCCATGTGTCTCTCCTCAGGCCGGTGGTAGCTGGTCCGCTCCAGGAGTCTGAGGTGCGGGAGGTTCCTCCGCCCCCATTGGACATTGAGGGGGCACCGGTGTACTCGGTCCGTTCCATCATTTATTCGAGGCATCGGGTTGGAGGCCTGCAGTATCTCGTGGAGTGGGAGGGGTACGGTCCGGAGGAACGGAGCTGGGTTCCCAGGAGGGACATCCTCGATCCCTCCTTGTTAAGGGAGTAACCATCGTCGTCATCCGACTGGCCCTGCTCCGCGTCCTCCTGGCCGTCCCCGAGGCCGGTGTCGACGCACGGCTGGAGCCGTGCGTCGGGGGGGTGTACTGTCATGGATACGGCCGAGGCTGCCCCTCCTCCTCGCTCGGGCAGGTTTCGGCGGTCGTCGTCACCGGAGTACTAGCTGCCACCGATCGATGTTTCTGTGTCTCACTAGTTCTGTCTTTATTATTCACACCTGTTACTCATTAGGCTTATTAGTTTCCCTATATTACCTCTGTTTTCCCTCCTGGGTGTGTGCGTGATTGTTCTTTGTTACGTCGTCTGTTGAGCTGTTGTTTTGCTCTTCCCTGCGTGGAGGGTTTGCTATGGTTTACTTTGAGTCTAGTAAAGCCATTTATCTCTCAGTTCTGTGTCCTGCGCCTGATTCCGTTTCCCCACTTCACCCAGACGCTGACAGGGTGCTTTGCTGCAGGAGGGACTGGTGCACTTCACAAAATAGATGTCATCATGAGGAAGGAAAATGATGTGGATATATTGAAGCAACATCTCAAGACATCAGTCAGGAAGTTAAAGCTTTGTCGCAAATGGCTCTTCCAAATGGACAATGACCCCAAGCATACTTCCAAAGTTATGGCAAAATGGCTTAAGGACAACAAAGTCAAGGTATTGGAGTGGCCATCACAAAGCCCTGACCTCAATCCTATAGAACATTTGTGGGCAGAACTGAAAAAGCGTGTGCGAGCAAGGAGGCCTACAAACCCGACTCAGTTACACCAGCTCTGTCAGGAGGAATGGGCCAAAATTCACCCAACTTATTGTGGGAAGCTTGTGGAAGGCTACCCGAAACGTTTGACCCAAGTTAAACAATTTAAAAGCAATGCTACCAAATACTAATTGAGTGTATGTAAACTTCTGACCCACTGGGAATGTTATGAAATAAATAAAAGCTGAAATAAATAATTCTCTCTACTATTATTCAGACATTTCACATTCTTAAAATAAAGTGGTGATCCTAACTGACCTAAAACAGGGAATTTTTACTAGGATTAAATGTCAGGAATAGTGAAAAACTGAGTTTAAATGTATTTGGCTAAAGTGTATGTAAACTTCCGACTTCACCTGTAACATACTGTTTCTAGCCACCACCCAGTTTAAAGCCGCTATCCAGTAGGAACCCACCATTTTATTTATTTATTTTTAAACGTATTGAGGACGCTATTGTAAATGCATCCTTGTTGTTTTACCTGTGCCTTTCTGAAGACATGGAGCTGGTTGTACCATGGCTATGTTAAGTACTGTGATCCTACCTGTGCCTTTCTGAAGACATGGAGCTGGTTGTACCATGACTATGTTAAGTACTGTGATCCTACCTGTGCCTTTCTTGCAGATGTAGGGCAGGTTATAGTTGCAGGGCACGTCGTTCCACTTGCCGTCCTCATGGGCGATGGTCACCACACAGTCCTCTCCTCCCGCAAAGAAGTTATCCGGCTGGTTCTCCCTCCAGTTCTCATACACCTACACAATACCACACACTTATGTTACACTGTATTCATCTTGGCTTTAAATCTGTTATAAAGTAATACACAGCTGTTTATACATGGGGTCCTATGTATGCTCTTCTGTAGCTAAGTTGGTAGAGCACGGACCTTGCTATGCCAGCATAGTGGGTTCAATTCCCGGGAGCACCCGTACTTAAAATGTATGCATGAATGACTGTAAGTCGCTTTGGATAAAAGCGTCTGCTAAATGGCGTGTATATTATCTGTTGTACACAGATACACTTTACACACAAAGTGTTCCAACTTTGAGGTTCAAGTACAGGTATAAATCACATACTGTACAATGCAGTATATTCCCAAACTGAGCATAATATGAGCTATTATTCACAGAGAGGAATATGGAATCTCACCAGTTCATTGGCATCAGTCCACTGGAAGTCCTCCTCCACTGTGCGATCATTCAGGCCGATCCAGGCGTTATCATGGCCCAGCCCGTTGATGAACTCCTGCTCGGTGACCGAGGTGACACTGCTGAGGTGGGCGCTCTGCTCTCTGCAGTCCTTCTCTGCATCCTCCCAGGTGTGTCTGTGAGAGAAGTACCTGAAGTGAAGAAAACGGGTATATATGTTAGATCAATACTAGGGCTCTATTCAATCTGCATTGCGGAAGTTCAGCGTGACAGCGTGATTGAAATGTAAAGGCACCGTAAACGCTGCTATGTCGACTCAGTCGGAAATTACCTTTACATTTCTATTGTGTTATTCAAACGTCCTTCATCCCTCAGCTACTAAGCCTGGAAATCAAGGCTATACTGTATCAACAGGATAAACAACAACAACATGATATAGATGACGTCTCAAACTCAAGGCCTGCAGGCCAGATCCATTTTAAGTGTGGCCCTCCGGACCTCGGTGAAGACCGAATGCGGCCCACTGGGAAAATTAGTTTGACACCCCTGATATAGATGAATGTTTAGAGGGTAGGTTCGTAGTCAGGTCTTCTTTCTCACGTACCTGTAGCAGTGGCCATGGAACTTCCTCCATCCATGCTCACATCCCTCAACGTCTAGAGAGGGATGGGAGAGAGAGGTACGAGTACGGGAGACGGGAGACGGGAGGGGACAAAGAAAGACAAATAAAGGAGGCAAGGAAGAGAGAAGGAGAGTGAGTGAAAAAGATAAGGGGAGGAAGGGAGATAGAGGAGAGTAGGAAGACAGAGGAAAAGAGGGACGGTGACAGAGAGAAGAAGAGAGAGAGAGGTGGAGAGAAGAAGAGAGAGAGAGGTGGAGGGAAGGAGAGAGGATTATTCTCATACCCTCTCAACCTTTCAACCAGTATTGTGCCTCTCAGGACCTGCAAGGCCACACTTTAATGTCGTTGAGACTGAATGAACCATTAAACCTGCAATCATGGATCCTCCATTTCCATTCTCAGCACACGCTGTTCCTCTCTGCATTATGAGGACTCATTAATAACTCCAAGGGTTATGGGTTCATTAACCCTCATTGCTATTAGTGTTTCTGCACACATGAGGAGGTGTGGGCTGTTTGACTGACTCTGAAGCCAGTGAGGTGTGTGTGTGTGTGTATGTGTGTATGTGTGTATCTGCGCTCATTTGAGTGTGTGTGTGTGTATCTGCGCTCGTTTGAGTGTGTGTGTGTGTGTGTGTGTATCTGTGCTCGTTTGAGTGTGTGTGTGTGTGTGTGTGTATCTGCGCTCGTTTGAATGTGTGTGTGTATTTGCGCTCGTTTGAGTGCGTGTGTGTGTTTCGGTGTCCATCCATCAGCCAGTTCTCTGCAGCATAGTGACAGGTGCAGACAGATACACTGCCTGATAGCCGGTGAGTGATACTGCAGTGAAATAGTGCTCTCTGGGACTTCAGCTGTAAGATCATACTACACATGACAACACTGACCAAGGAGACTGACAGACCAGCATGCTGACAGACAACATCATCCTGCACCCAATTGACATCTATGTATTTACCGTCCACACATTTACAGAGCTACACATATAGAAGTAGTAAAAACAAAACATTTTTTTTTCATAAGGGACTAGCTTCATAGGGAAATTACTTGGGTGGGAGCTCAGTTAACACATTCCACTGTATCATTTGGAGAGGTGCAAATGCCACATATCTGTGTATTTCAGATAAAAGTGATAATCTATCTGTCTCTCTCTCTGTTTAGGCTGTGTGTATTGACTATGTAGCACAGGAGGTTGGTGGTACCTTAATTGGGGAGGACGGACTCGTGGTAATGGAGCGGAGTATGTGGAATGGTATCAAATACATCAAACACATGGTTTCCATGGTTTCCATGTGTTTGATGCCATACCATTCACTCCGTTCCAGACATTATTATGAGCCGTCCACCCCTCAGCAGCCTCCACTGCTATGTCGTGTGTGTTTCCATGCTCGCTCCGTGTGTTGACCAGTGTGCACGCACTCTCTTACCCTTCTCACAGGCGTCTCCTGCGTAGCTGGGCAGACAGAGGCAGATGAATGAGTCGATCTTGTCAATGCAGGTGCCTCCGTTTAGACACGGGTTGGACTGGCAGTCGTCCACGTCTGTCAGAAGAACACACACAACACAGGTTAGAGACTCCATATACAGTACCCATCCTCTGTAGGCTGGTTCACTCAAGTACACTTGAGGTCTGTGCGCATAGCTCAGACCTTGCCAATATACCTTTTTCTGTAATCTCAGACTACGTAACATAAATGGTACTCAAGATTTTAGTTCTGGTTCAACTGATTTACTTTTTACGTAACCCAAGCATTTGATGTCAGTGGGAGATTTGCGGAAAACATTCCAGCTAAGCTTGCTGGTCTACAGTTAGGATAGAGTAAAGAGGAGAATGTCCGCAGCGCTGACATTCTCCCTAAACTGATTGAACGGTGGAAAGATGTTTCCTATGTTTTCTATCTCCATCAACTGAAGCAGTGGGCTGTGGGTGCAACAATTACTCAATTCATAACACCAGGGAACTGTATCCAAATCCAACTAATTTAACCAAGACCTCTCTTGACCCTTGTCTTCCTGTCACTAACACCTGTCTAGACCCTTGTCTTCCTGTCACTAACACCTGTCTTGACCCTTGTCTTCCTGTCACTAACACCTGTATTGACCCTTGTCTTCCTGTCACCAACACCTGTCTTCTCTTACTAGTACTGACTTTGTTAGCTGCTTCGTTGAGGAAAAGTTTTAATTACTATGACAGTGATATGTGGTTGTCTCAACTAGCTACCTTAAGGCGAATGCACAAACTGTAAGTCGCTCTGGATAAGAACATCTGCTAAATGACTCAAATGTAAATGTTTTGTACGGGAGGATGATCATTTCACTGTCATCATGGCAACTAGAGATTAGTGTGGGTGTTTTCTGTTTGTCTCTCTTTTGTCCCTCTCTTTCCTACTGCATGAATCAGAGCACTATGAGAGTACTTCAGAACCAAGTCACTTATTTCATTATTCCTGTGCCAAGCACTGTCTCTCTCTCTCTCTCTCTCTCTCTCTCTCTCTCTCTCTCTCTCTCTCTCTCTCTCTCTCTCTCTCTCTCTCTCTCTCTCTCTCTCTCTCTCTCTCTCTCTCTCTCTCTCTCTCTCTCTCTCTCTCTCTCTCTCTCTCTCTCTCTCTCTCGCTCTCTCTCTCTCTCTCTCGCTCTCTCTCGCTCTCTCTCGCTCTCTCTCGCTCCCTCTCTCAATTCAATTACATTTAATTCAATTCAATTTAAGGGCTTTACTGGCATGGGAAACATTGTTAACATTGCCAAAGCAAGTGATGTAGATAGCAAACAAAAGTGAAATAAACAATAAAAATTAACAGTAAACATTACACTCAGAAGTTACAAAAGAATAAAGACATTTCAAATGTCATTATGTATATATACAGTGTTGTAACAATGTGCAAATAGTTAAAGTACAAATGGGAAAATAATTAAACATAAATATGGGTTGTATTTACAATTGTGTTTGTTCTTCACTAGTTGCCCTTTTCTTGTGGCAACAGGTCACAAATCTTGCTGCTGTGATGGCACAATGTGGTATTTCACCCAGTAGATAAGGGAGTTTATCAAAATTGGGTTTGTTTTCAAATTCTTTGTGGATCTCTGTAATCTGAGGGAAATATGTGTCTCTAAAATGGTCATACATTTGGCAGGAGGTTAGGAAGTGCAGCTCAGTTTCCACCTCATTTTGTTGGCAGTGTGCACATAGCCTGTCTTCTCTTGAGAGCCAGGTCTGCCTATGGCGGCCTTTCTCAATAGCAAGGCTATGCTCACTGAGTCTGTACATAGTCAAAGCTTTCCTTAAGTTTGGGTCAGTCACAGTGGTCAGGTATTCTGCCACTGTGTACTCTCTGTTTAGGGCCAAATAGCATTCTAGTTTGCTCAGTTTTTTTGTTAATTATTTCCAATGTGTCAAGTAATTCTCTTTTAGTTTTCTCATGATTTGGTTGGGTCTAATTGTGTTGTTGTCCTGGGGCTCTGTGGGGTCTGTTTGTGTTTGTGAACAAAGCCCCAGGACCAGCTTGCTTAGGGGACTCTTCTCCAAGTTCATCTCTCTGTAGGTGATGGCTTTGTTATGGAAGGTTTGGGAATCACTTCCTTTTAAGTGGTTATATACAGCTCTTTTCTGGATTTTGATAATTAGCGGGTATAGGCCTAATTCTGCCCTGCATGCATTATTTGGTGTTTTTCGTTGTACACAGAGGATATTTTTGCAGAATTCTGCATGCAGAGTCTCAATTTGGTGTTTGTCCCATTTTGTGAATTATTGGTTGGTGAGTGGACCCCAGACCTCACAACCATAAAGGGCAATGGGTTATATAACTGATTCAAGTATTTTTAGCTAGATCCTAATTGGTATGTCGAATTTTATGTTCCTTTTGATGGCATAGAAGGCCCTTCTTGCCTTGTCTCTCAGATCGTTCACAGCTTTGTGGAAGTTACCTGTGGCGCTGATGTTTAGGCCGAGGTATGTATAGTTTGTTGTGTGCTCTAGGGCAATGGTGTCTAGATGGAATTTGTATTTGTGGTCCTGGCAACTGGACCTTTTTTGGAACACCATTATTTTTGTCTTACTTATATTTACTGTCAGGGCCCAGGTCTGACAGAATCTGTGCAGAAGATCTAGGTGCTGCTGTAGGCCCTCCTTGGTTGGTGACAGAAGCACCAGAACATCAGCAAACAGTAGACATTTGACTTCAGATTCTAGTAGGGTGAGGCCGGGTGCTGCAGACTGTTCTAGTGCCCTCACCAATTTGTTGATATATATCCCTGTCTCACCCCACGGCCCTGTGGAAAGAAATGTGTGTGTTTTCTGCCAATCTTAACTGCACACTTGTTGTTTGTGTACATGGATTTTATAATGTCGTATGTTTTTCCCCCAACATCACTTTCCATCAATTTGTATAGCAGACCCTCAAGCCAAATTGAGTCAAAAGCTTTTTTGAAATCAACAAAGCATGAGAAGACTTTGCCTTTGTTTTGTTTTGTTTGGTTGTCAATTAGGGTGTGCAGGGTGAATACGTGGTCTGTCGTTCGGTAATTTGGTAAAAAGCCAATTTGACATTTGTTCAGTACATTGTTTTCACTGAGGAAAGGAACTTGTCTGCTGTTAATGATAATGCAGAGGATTTCCCAAGGTTGCTGTTGGGGTCAGATTTGTCTCCACTTTTGTGGATTGGGATGATCAGTCCTTGGTTCCTGTCACGCCCTGACTTATGGGACTCTTGTATGTTGAGTCAGGGTGTGGAGATCTATGTTATTATTTCTATGTTCACTTTCTAGGTTTTGTGTTTCTATGTTTGGCCGGGTGTGGTTCCCAATCAGAGGCAGCTGTCGCTCGTTGTCTCTGATTGGGGATCATACTTAAGTAGCCTGTTTGCTATCATTAGTTGTGGGATCTTGTTCCGGGTATAGGCTTGTATTGTGTTTAGCCTGAGGACTTCACGTTACGTTGTTTTGTTGTTTAGTTTGTGTGTTTATATTGGGGAAGATGCCAGAGCTAAGGATGATGTTAAAGAGTTTAAGTATAGCCAATTGGAATTTGTGGTCTGTATATTTTATAATTTCATTGAGGATACCATCAACACCACAGGCCTTTTTGGGTTGGAAGGTTTGTATTTTGTCCTGTAGTTCATTCAATGTAATTGGAGAATCCAGTGGGTTCTGGTAGTCTTTCATAGTTGATTCTAAGATTTGCATTTGATCATGTATATGTTTTTGCTGTTTGTTCTTTGTTATAGGGCCAAAAAGATTGGAGAAGTGGTTTACCCATACATCTCATTTTTGGATAGATAGCTCTTCGTGTTGTTGTTTGTTTAGTGTTTTCCAATTTTCCCAGAAGTGGTTAGAGTCTCTGTTTCTCTCTCTCTTTATCAGTCTCTCTCTCTTGTCCCTGTTTCACTCCAAGATTGTTTACTATGACCCCTTAAGTCTGTTCACACCGCACAAAAACACAACAGAGATATTTTGTTCACATTCACAAATCACAATAACAACTCCTGTATTCTCGTGAAGGTCGAGCTCTCTTGAAAAATAAAACATGTACTGTATCAAATTTCAATTGTGAAGGTTTAATGACAGTGCCAAGAAGGATTTCAGAAAATAAGATTACAGAGAATCCTGACTCAAGTCTGACTCATACCGTCTTCTTTTCTCAATTATGGATAACTGTATAACGATTAAACTCAGAACATTAATTTATACTCCAAGGATAAAAGGCACCAAACTGTGCTCTCAAAGTCACTTCAAACTAAACTATATTCTCTGTTCTGAGAGTTGATAAGGGTTTTAAAACAAAAAAAAGCCCTCATAAGAATGTTGGAGAAACGGTATCAGACAGTGCTTGCCTTGGGCAGGAGCTCACCTGAGCTGAGTACCTGCACCTCAAATGTTCTACTGATTGAGCTCCTGTTCCTCTTATAGAATATTAGCTCAAAAGTATTGTGGAGCTCCTGCACCTAAATATAAACAGTACCGGCACCCAAAATGAGTACCGGAACCTATTTCAGTCCAAGTCAAGCACTGGTGTCAGACAAATCCAATCCAGACTATTGCCCTTGTCAAGACCTTCTGAGGGCTTATGGTACATAAGACTCAGGTCTGCATGTCTGGCCAAACATAGCTTTGAATTTCCCTGTCAGGTTCTAGGCTACAAAATGTAAAGTTGTGAATCTGAGTCAGGGCTGAGCTAGACAAGTAAGCCGACCATAAGGAAGAAAGTCACTGAGATTCACACAGTTGCTATTGATTGTGAAGTACAGTAATACAAGGAAGATAGGAGGCTGACCTCTAAACCTCCAAACCATTTTCTAAAGGGTGATGGAGGGTTTGACCTTTGACCTACACCTAATTTATTTTAAGATCTCTTAGTTACACACAGATACACACACATGCATGTGTCCAGGTGCATGCATGTGTACATGTGTGTGTCTGTGTGGATGCATGTGTGTGTGTGTGTGTTGTAAACTCACCGATCTCACAGTTCTCCCCTGTGAAGCCCTGTGGGCAATAGCAGCTGTAGCCCTTGCCCTGAGGTAGACACTTCCCTTCATGTACACATGGGTTGGTCACACAGGGCTCCCCCTCACCTGATCAGAGAGAGAGAGAGAGAGAGAGAGAGAGTTTATTCATTAATTTTAGATGCATGACAGACTTGTCAGTCTCAGACAGTCACAGTCCTCAGAAAGGACCCATTGACACACCTAAATGGATGGAGATTCACTTATACAACTACAAAAGACTGGAGTCACTGCTATTATCAGACTTCACACAAGCTTATTGTCACGGTTTAAACAGCTTCTTTGAGTGAAAAATACCCCCTTTCCTTTC
Organism: Coregonus clupeaformis; assembly: GCF_020615455.1. NCBI lineage: Eukaryota > Metazoa > Chordata > Actinopteri > Salmoniformes > Salmonidae > Coregonus > Coregonus clupeaformis. Next base: position 56,915,630 of record NC_059212.1, read on the forward strand.
CTATAACTTTTGAGACTGAAGGGGAAAGGCTTTTGGTGAAAACGACTTGAGTCAAATGTAAAATAGTAGCCATAATCCGGGTCTCCTTTTGAAGGGGCTGAAGCACAGGAGAATTTAGCATATCTCCTCTATCACAAACTGAAAGAGAGGGAGGGCAGTGCAGCTGAAATGACCTTGGTAGGTTTTCTATTCTAATTTCAGCGATAAGCAAGACACCTGCTTTAGCAATCTAAGCAAAAACAGACGAGGTACAGTAACTGCCTAAGGCAGTATGGATTGCGAGCCAAACAGTATGCATATAGATCTAGTTTTTTGCTGTGCTGTTGCCAGGCATAAGGTATTGAGATATCCTTCGACTGGAGGGCAGAGCTCTTTTTTACAATAACCGTCCTCAAGTGTAAATAAACTAATCTAGTAGTTGTAGCAAATGTTGCCAAGAGCACAGACACCTCTACTACCTTCTTTATCTTGATGCAATTTACATTCCCCCGTTCCCCTGTTCCCCGTTCCCCGTTCCCCGTTCCCCATTCCCCCGGTACCCCTTCCCCCGTTCCCAGTTCCCCATTCCCCCGGTACCCCTTCCCCCGTTCCCCCTTCCCCCTTTCCCGTTCCCCCGTTCCCCCTTCCCCCGTTCCCCCGGGTACCCGTTCCCCCCTTCCCCCGCTCCCCCGGTACCCTTCCCCCGTTCCCCCCCTTCCCCCGTTCCCGCTTCCCCGTTCCCCCATTCCCCGGTTTCCCCGGTACCCCTTCCCCCCTTCCCCCGCTCCCCGGTACCCCTTCCCCGTTCCCCTGTCCCCGGGTACCCCTTCCCCCTTCCCCCGTTCCCCCATTCCCCGTTCCCCCGGTACCCCTTCCCCGGTACCCCTTCCCCCTCCTCCCGTTCCCGTTCCCCCCTCCCGGTACCCCTCCCCGTTCCCCCCTTCCCCCCGTTCCCCACTTCCCCCTCTTTCCTCGTTTCCCCATTCCCCCCTTCCCCCATTCCCCCTTCCCCCGTTCCCCCTTCCTCACTCTGTTTCTCTTCCTCTCAGCTGTATAAAGACACATAGCGTACACAACATGGATGCATGAATACACACTCACACACCCATGCACGTACACATACACAAACACACACACACACACACACACACACCACCTCTACCTCCACCTAAAATGACTGCGCCATGAAGTTCATGCATCTCTCTCCCTCTCTCTCTGCAGATCAGTGCTTCATTGACCTCTGCTATGGACTGACATGGAAGTGTAGAGTAACCACAGTGCTGTGCTGAGTTTGATGCTGCTACTTGGCTACAGGGCCAGATACACAAAACACTTCTTACACAAAAACTTAAGAAGCAATTCCTCAACAATATCTTAAGATTTTATGATTTTCTTTCGAACTTCTCAAATATCTTCTTACAAATCTTCTTAAGATGTTTGTTGCTAGGAAACCATTTTAGGTAGCTATCTAGCTAGCAAGGGCAATCATGTTAGCATATTTCTTACTGAGATTACTGTTCTAAAACATGTTCTTGGGTTTAAAATAATCAACACTGAAATTTTCAGATGAAGTTTATGAGTGAATTAAACATGTTCAATTGCTTTCATGAGCTTTTTCTCTCACTGCCCTGAGTTTAAGACAAGGGTTTAGCTATCCAATAACTTTATTTTCAAGAATCTCATTTCTTCTTCACTTTTTGCTTAAGGAGAAACATAAGAAACAGCACCAGAACATTTCCAATAACCTTTTTGAGGAATAGCAACTTTGCTTAACTTTCTTCTTCAAATCAAATCAAATTGTATTTGCCACATGCGCCGAATACAACAGGTGTAGACATTACCATGAAATGCTTACTTACAGCCCTTAACCAACAATGCATTTTTTCCTTAATAAAAAAGTAAAATAAAACAACAACAACAAAAAAGTGTTGAGAAAAAAAGAGAAGAAGTAAAATAAAATAACAGTAGGGAGGCTATATACAGGGGGGTACCGGTGCAGAGTCAATGTGCGGGGGCACCGGCTAGTTGAGGTAGTTGAGGTAATATGTACATGTGGGTAGAGTTAAAGTGACTATGCATAAATAATTAACAGAGTAGCAGCAGCGTAAAAAGATGGGGTGGGGGTGCAAATAGTCCGGGTAGCCATGATTAGCTGTTCAGGAGTCTTATGGCTTGGGGGTAGAAGCTGTTGAGAAGCATTTTGGACCTAGACTTGGCGCTACGGTACCGCTTGCCGTGCGGTAGCAGAGAGAACAGTCTATGACTAGGGTGGCTGGAGTCTTTGACAATTTTGAGGGCCTTCCTCTGACACCGCCTGGTATAGAGGTCCTGGATGGCAGGAAGCTTGGCCCCAGTGATGTACTGGGCCGTACGCACTACCCTCTGTAGTGCCTTGCGGTCGGAGGCCGAGCAGTTGCCATACCAGGCGGTGATGCAACCAGTCAGAATGCTCTCGATGGTGCAGCTGTAGAACTTTTTGAGGATCTGAGGACCCATGCCAAATCTTTTAAGTCTCCTGAGGGGGAATAGGCTTTGTCGTGCCCTCTTCACGACTGTCTTGGTGTGTTTGGACCATGATAATTTGTTGGTGATGTGGACACCAAGGAACTTGAAGCTCTCAACCTGTTCCACTACAGCCCCGTCAATGAGAATTGGGGCGTGCTCAGTCCTATTTTATTTCCTGTAGTCCACAATCATCTCCTTTGTCTTGGTCACGTTGAGGGAGAGGTTGTTATCCTGGCACCACACGGCCATGTCTCTGACCTCCTCCCTATAGGCTGTCTCACCGTTGTCGGTGATCAGGCCTACCACTGTTGTGTCGTCGGCAAACTTAATGATGGTGTTGGAGTCGTGCCTGGCCATGCAGTCATGGGTGAACAGGGAGTACAGGACGGGACTGAGCACGCACCCTTGAGGGGCCCCTGTGTTGAGGATCAGCGTGGCAGATGTGTTGTTACCTACCCTTACCACCAGGGGGCGGCCCGTCAGGAAGTCCAGGATCCAGTTGCAGAGGGAGGTGTTTAGTCCCAGGATCCTTAGCTTAGTGATGAGCTTTGAGGGCACTATGGTGTTGAACGCTGAGCTGTAGTCAATGAATACCAGGACCAGGACACTAAGAACAGGCAACCAACCACACTGGGACCAGGACACTAAGGACAAGCAAACCAACCACACTGGGACCAGGACACTAAGGACAGGCAACCAACCACACTGGGACCAGGACACTAAGGACAGGCAACCAACCACACTGGGACCAGGACACTAAGGACAGGCAACCAACCACACTGGGACCAGGACACTAAGGACAGGCAACCAACTACACTGGGACCAGGACACTAAGGACAGGCAACCAACCACACTGGGACCAGGACACTAAGAACAGGCAACTAACCACACTGGGACCAGGACACTAAGAACAGGCAACTAACCACACTGGGACCAGGACACTAAGGACAGGCAACCAACCACACTGGAGCCAGGACACTAAGAACAGGCAACCAACCACAATGGGACCAGGACACTAAGAACAGGCAACCAACCACACTGGGTACAGGACAATAAGGATAAGCAATCAACCACACTGGGACAGTAAGAGTTTGCTCACCATTGATTAATCATTCCTCCCACATTTGTAAATGTTAGTAAGCTAGTTATTCACACATTTGCTAGTTATGCAAACTGTAAATGCCTTATAAATTGTTTATTACCTGCACATTATTATAAAGTGTTACCGGAACACAGTCCCACAGTGCCTTGGGGATAGAGTGGTGATAGGAGTTGAGTTGTAGAACCAAGTATAGCTTTGTAGTAAACAGTCATGTTCTGCATAAACACCATTCTGGAGTAGTGGTAATGGTATGGGGCTCACCATAACTATTACCCAAAGCTACTACATTAAGATCTATTTTCATGTTTCTTCTGAAGGACTACTATCCTCAGACCCAAACTTCAACCACCTATCACCTTCCTGCCTGTCTCTGTTGTCATGGTTACCATATGGAAAGCGATCCCAGGCTCGATCTGCAGCGGCTATAGAGGGCAATCCATTTTCATCTTATCTCATTATATCTGAGGCTAAATAGCTTGTTTCTCTCGTATTAAACTGCTGATATGAATTACGATATGACATAATCATGATATATTGGAAGGTGTGTGTGTGTGTGTGTGTGTGTGTGTGTATTTACCCAGCACACACAAGGATAAAAATCAATTCCCAGGCTATGATTATCCTGCAGGCTGATTCTGTCTTCAAAACTGCAGACGTCTCTGACTGTCTGACATCCTCACAATAATCATCATGTTGGCTATTCTATTACAGTTGTAGACGGATAAACAAAACATCTAACAAGAGTAGTATTTTTGGCCTATGAACAAAGTCATTGCTATCTTCTCTGTCCGGCTCCTAAGCTCATCACTAAGCTAAGGATCCTGGGACTAAACACCTCCCTCTGCAACTGGATCCTGGACTTCCTGACGGGCCGCCCCCAGGTGGTAAGCGTAGGTAACAACACATCTGCCACGCTGATCCTCAACACGGGGGCCGCTCAGGGGTGCTTGCTCAGTCCCCTCCTGTACTCCCTGTTCACCCATGACTGCATGGCCAGGCACGACTCCAACACCATCATTAAGTTTGCAGACGACACAACAGTGGTAGGCCTGATCACAGACAACGATGAGACAGCCTATAGGGAGGAGGTCAGAGACCTGGTCGTGTGGTGCCAGGATAACAACCTCGCCCTCAACGTGACCAAGACAAAGGAGATGATTGTGGACTACAGGGAAAAAAAGAGGACTGAGCACGCCCCATTCTCATCCACGGGGCTGTAGTGGAACAGGTTGAGAGCTTCAAGTTCCTTGGTGTCCACATCACCAACAAATTATCATGGTCCAAACACACCAAGACAGTCGTGAAGAGGGCACGACAAAGCCTATTCCCCCTCAGGAGACTTAAAAGATTTGGCATGGGTCCTCAGATCCTCAACAAGTTCTACAGCTGCACCATTGAGAGCATCCTGACTGGTTGCATCACCGCCTGGTATGGCAACTGCTCGGCCTCCGACCGCAAGGCACTACAGAGGGTAGTGCGTACGGCCCAGTACATCACTGGGGCCAAGCTTCCTGCCATCCAGGACCTCTATACCAGGCGGTGTCAGAGGAAGGCCCTCAAAATTGTCAAAGATTCCAGCCACCCTAGTCATAGACTGTTCTCTCTGCTACCGCACGGCAAGCGGTACCGGAGCGCCAGTCTAGGTCCAAAATAATTCTCAATAGCTTCTACCCCCAAGCCATAAGACTCCTGAACAGCTAATCATGGCTACCCGGACTATTTGCACCCCCACCCCATCTTTTTACGCTGCTGCTACTCTGTTAATTATTTATGCATAGTCACTTTAACTCTACCCACATGTACATATTACCTCAACTAGCCGGTGCCCCCGCACATTGACTCTGCAACGGTACCCCCCTGTATATAGCCTCCCTACTGTTATTTTATTTTACTTCTGCTCTTTTTTTCTCAACACTTTTTTGTTGTTGTTGTTTTATTTTACTTTTTTATTAAGAAATAAATGCATTATTGGTTAAGGGCTGTAAGTAAGCATTTCACGGTAATGTCTACACCTGTTGTATTCGGCGCATGTGGCAAATAAAATTTGATTTGATTTTTTGATTTGCTATGCTTTGGATTATACATCTCTTTCTGTCTTTCATAGCAATTGACCCCCACTGTTGGGAGCCTTTATGATAGCCAGAGGATCATTAAAGTGTGTGTGTGTGTGTGTGTGTGTGTGTGTGTGTGTGTGTGTGTGTGTGTGTGTGTGTGTGTGTGTTTGTGTGTGAGTGTGTGTGACAAATAAACCTGCTGTGTCTGGTCGTTCATTAAAGTGGAGCAGAGAAATCAATAGGCCAGAGAATGAGCTGACAGGCTGTCACTTCACCCTGCACCTGGACCTATGCACCATCACACCAACAGACCATCACACCAATAGACAAACACACCAACCCACCAACAGACAAACAGACCAACACACCAACACACTAACACACCAACAGACAAACACACCAACACACCAACACACCAACATACCAACACACCAACAGACAAACACACCAACAGACAAACACACCAACACACCAACACACAAACACACCAACACACCAACACACCAACAGACCAACAAACAAACTGTCACGAATTCAGTCGAGGCTGCTACTCCTCCTTGCTCGGGCAGGCTTCGGCGTTCGTCGTCACCGGAGTACTAGCTGCCACCGATCTATGTTTCTGTGTTCTACTTGTTTTGTCTTTATTGCATACACCTGGTTCCAATGTACATTAATTTGTTTCCCTATTTTACCCTCTGGTTCTCTCATGGTGTTGTGCGTGATTGTTCATTGTTTTGCTGTCTTTCTTGTGAGCTGGTATTTTTTTCTTCCCTGTGTGGAAGATATGCTCTGTTACTTTTGTTTAGTAAAGTACGTCATTTACTAAGTTCTGTGTCCTGCGCCTGACTCCGTCCTACCGCTACACACTGACGCATGACACAAACACACCAACAGACCAACACACCAACAGACCAACACATCAACACACCAACAGACCAACACACCAACAGACCAACACACCAACAGACCAACACACCAACAGACCAACAGACCTACACACCAACAGACCAACACACCAACACACTAACAGTCAGGCACATCCATTCCTCCAGGATCAGTGGAGGAACGCATGGCAGCACTCGACCATGCTACAGACTCTCGGCACAGCCATGGATCGAGTACTACAGTTGATGGAGAGATGGGAGAGAGGGGGTTTTCCTACACCTCCTCCCACTACAAATCCCCCCACATCGCTGTCTACTCCTTCACCACCTGGATCCAGTGGGATTCGGCTCTCGCTCCCGAGGGCATATGACGGAACAGCGGCCGGGTGCCAGGGGTTCCTGCTCCAGGTGGAGCTTTACCTGGCAACCATCCACCCGGCTCCCTCGGGATACGAGAGAGTGTCCGCCCTCATCTCCTGTCTGTTGGGGAAAGCGCTCGAGTGGGCCAACGCTGAGTGGGGAGGTATAGACGCAGCATCGGTGCGCTATGAGGATTTCACCCGCCGCTTCCGGGCGGTATTTTTTTGTTGAAATTTGTTTTTTAAGTATTATTTGTTTTTGTCGGTTTTTTTGGGTGGGGGGGTAGATCAGCTTAATATTGCAGATAGATTGTAACTTCCATCAATGTAATTGTCTGCATCACTTCCAATCCCCCATGTTTTTTATATATATATTCCCCTTTATTACTTTCCAACCCCGCCACCCTTTCCCTACTTGGGGTAAACTAGTGAACAACAATGCTTAGGCCTCTACTTCCAGCTTATACTTACTATCTACATTTTATGGACACAGTCGATTTTACAATAATTATATATATATATTTTTTTTTCTCCTGAACTTCTTCTACTCTCAACCTCTCCGATCATTTTCATGATGTCCATCCGGTTTGCTTCTATATGCCATATCTTTCTAACTGTGCTCTTTCCCAAAAGCTCCCAACATACAACCTATATACTTATTATTCCGGGCGGTATTTGATCATCCACCGGAGGGGAGAGCGGCGGGGGAACGGTTGTTCCACCTCAGACAGGGGAGGAGGAGCGCACAGGACTTCGCACTGGACTTCAGGACCTTGGCAGCCAGTGCGGGATGGAATGAGAGGGCCCTGATCGACCATTACAGATGCAGCCTACGGGAGGACGTTCGTCGAGAGCTGGCCTGCAGGGACACCACCCTCAACCTGGACCAGCTGGTGGACTTATCTATACGGCTGGATAACCTGTTTGCCACCCGCGGACGTCCAGATCAGGGTCCGTCCATCTCCCAGCACTTCCGACCCTACACCTATGGAGCTCGGAGGTGCTGATTTAAGGGTTAGCGGAAGGGGGGCTGTTTCCTGCACCAACTGTGGCCGCAGAGGACACACTGCTGGTCGGTGCTGGAAAGGGTCCTCCGGGAGTCGAGGCAACAGGCAGGGCACTAGTAGACCACCCCAGGTGAGTAGGCACCCGACTCACCCAGAGCTCCCTGTTGCGCATGTGTATTAATGTAGAATTTCCTGAGTTTTCCCCGCATTCCCAGCATAAGGCGCTCGTAGATTCAGGCGCAGCTGGGAATTGTATGGACAGTTTATTTGCACATAGATTAGGGATCCCTATTGTTCCTGTTGATGTGCCCTTCCCTATCCATGCCTTAGATAGTCACCCTTTAGGGTCAGGCCTGATTAGGGACGTCACAGCTCCACTCTGGATGAAAACGCAGGAGGGTCATGAGGAGAGAATTAGCCTCTTCCTGATTGATTCTCCTGCGTTTCCAGTGGTGTTGGGGCTTCCCTGGTTAGCCTCTCATGACCCCAATATTTTGTGGCAACCGAGGGCTCTCAAGGGATGGTCTCGTCAGTGCTCGGGGAGGTGTGTAGGTGTTTCCGTAGGTGCAACTATGGTGGAGAGTCCAAACCAGGTCTCCACTATGCACATTCCTCCCGAATATGCCGATTTGGCTCTCGCCTTCTGTAAAAGGAAGGCGACTCAATTACCACCCCATCGACAGAGGGATTGTGCGATAAATCTCCGGGAGGGCGCTGCACTTCCTCGGAGTCGCGTGTATCCTCTGTCACAGGAAGAGACGGCGGCTATGGAAACATATGTCTCCGAATCTCTGGGACAGGGATACATTCGGCCTTCCACTTCCCCTGCCTCCTCTAGTTTATTTTTTGTGAAGAAGAAAGATGGAGGCTTACGCCCGTGCATTGACTATTGAGGTCTCAATCAGATAACGGTGAAGTACAGTTATCCAATACCTCTCATTGCTAGTATGACGTAGTCATTGCACGGGGCGCACATCTTCACCAAATTAGATCTCAGGAGTGCGTACAACCTGGTGCGTATCCGGGAAGGGGTTGAGTGGAAGACGGCATTTAGTACCACCTCTGGGCACTATGAGTACCTCGTCATGCCGTACGGGTTGATGAATGCTCCCTCAGTCTTCCAATCCTTTTCGATGAGATTTTCAGAGACCTGCACGGACAGGGTGTATTGGTGTATATAGATGATATTCTAATATACTCTGCTACACAAGCCGAGCATGTGTCCCTGGTGCGCAGGGTGCTTGGTTGACTGTTGGAACATGACCTGTACGTCAAGGCTGAGAAATGCCTGTTCTTTCAACAGTCCATCTCCTTTTTAGGCTACCGCATGTCCGCGTCAGGGGTGGAGATGGAGAATGACCGCATTTCAGCCGTGCGTAATTGGCCGACTGGAAGATATGCTCTGTTACTTTTGTTTAGTAAAGTACGTTGTTCACTAAGTTCTGTGTCCTGCGCCTGACTCCGTCCTACCGCTACACACTGACGCATGACACAAACACACCAACAGACCAACACACCAACAGACCAACACATCAACACACCAACACACCAACAGACAAACACATCAACACACCAAAACACCAACAGACCAACAGACCAACACACCAACAGACAAACACATCAACACACCAACAGACCAACAGACCAACAGACCAACACATCAACACACCAACACACCAACAGACAAACACATCAACACACCAACAGACCAACAGACCAACAGACCAACACACCAACAGACAAACACATCAACACACCAACAGACCAACACACCAAAAGACCAACAGACCAACAGACCAACAGACCAACAGACCAACACACCAACACACCAACAGACCAACAGACCAAAAGACCAACAGACCAACAGACCAACAGACCAACAGACCAACACACCAACACACCAACAGACCAACAGACCAACACACCAACACACCAACACACCAACAGACCAACACACAAAGAGACCAACAGACCAACAGACCAACAGACCAACAGACCAACACACCAACACACCAACACACCAACAGACCAACACACCAACTATGGATGATTTTCAAGTACATATGTTGTAGAATTAAACACCTATATGCCTTAAAATGTTTATGGATTGAGAACCAGTTGAGTCATGCCACTAATAAGATACAGTGGCCCCACTTAGAGAAGTGCAAGTAGCCCTCGTGAGCAGCCAACATGTGATACTGAAAGATGCTATTGATTCACATAGGGAGGGGTAACCATCAGTTGTATCAATGTGTCTGTATAAAAAGGAGCACTCCGGTTCAGGACAAGCAGTTGTTGTTCCATGGAGCAAGCTCGGCTTTTGTTTTGCAATAAAGTCTAATTCTTGAATTCACAAGCTCCGGTGTCTTGAGAGATATTTTTGAGTTGATTATCTATTAGTCAAATATTTCTACCACGACATAATAGACCAACACACCAACAGACCAACACACCAACAGACCAACACACCAACACACCAACACACCAACAGACCAACAGACCAACAGACCAACACACCAACACACCAACACACCATCTCTTTCATGCCAATAAAGCCCTTTGAATTTAATTGAAAGAGAGAGATAGAAAGAGAGGAGGTAAAAGGTTGAGTGAGAGAGACAGGAAGAGGTTGAGAGAGAGAGGAGAGAAAGAGAGGATGTGTGAGGGTGTGACAGAGATAAAAACACTACTCACTCTGCCCCTACTCAGATGGTAATGCGCCGTCGCAACCTTCGCTCTCTCTCTCCCGCTACTCTCTCCTCTTCCATCCTATCATCTCTTCCCTCTGCTCAATCCTTCTCCCCCCAATCTCCTGATTTAGCCTCCTCAACCCTCCTCTCCTCCCTTTCTGCATCCTTTGACTCTCTATGTCCCCTATCCTCCCGGCCGGCTCGGTCCTCCCCTCCAGCTCTGTGGCTTGATGACTCATTGCGAGCTCACAGAACAGGGCTCCGGGCAGCCGAGCGGAAATGGAGGAAAACTAGACTCCCTGCGGACCTGGCATCTTTTCACTCCCTCCTCTCTACATGTTCTTCATCTGTTTCTGCTGCTAAGGCCACTTTCTACCACTCTAAATTCCAAGCATCTGCCTCTAACCCTAGGAAGCTCTTTGCCACCTTCTCCTCCCTGCTGAATCCTCCTCCCCCTCCCCCTCCTCCCTCTCTGTGGATGACTTCGTCAACCATTTTGAAAAGAAGGTTGACGACATCCAATCCTCGTTTGTTAAGTCAAATGGCACTGCTGGTCCTGCTCACACTGCCCTACCCTATGCTTTGACTTCTTTCTCCCCTCTCTCTCCAGATAAAATCTTGCAACTTGTGACGGCAGGCCGCCCAACAACCTGCCCGCTTGACCATATCCCCTCCTCTCTTCTTCAGACCATCTCCAGTGACCTTCTCCCTTACCTCACCTCGCTGATCAACTCATCCTTGACCGCTGGCTATGTCCCTTCCGTCTTCAAGAGAGTGAGAGTTGCACCCCTTCTCAAAAAACCAACACTTGATCCCTCTGATGTCAACAACTACAGACCAGTATCCCTTCTTTCTTTTCTCTCAAACTATTGAGCGTGCCGTCTTTAGCCAACTCTCTTGCTATCTCTCTCAGAATGACCTTCTTGATCCAAACCAGTCAGGTTTCAAGACTGGTCATTCAACTGAGACTGCTCTTCTCTGTGTCACGGAGGCTCTCCGCACTGCTAAAGCTAACTCTCTCTCCTCTGCTCTTGTCCTTCTAGACCTGTCTGCTGCCTTTGATACTGTGAACCATCAGATCCTCCTCTCCACCCTCTCCGAGCTGGGCATCTCCGACGCGGCTCACTCTTGGATTGCGTCCTACCTGACCGGTCGCTCCTACCAAGTGGCGTGGTGAGAAGCTGTCTCCGCACCACGTGCTCTCACCACTGGTGTCCCCCAGGGCTCAGTTCTAGGCCCTCTCCTATTCTCGCTATACACCAAGTCACTTGGCTCTGTCATATCCTCACATGGCCTCTCCTATCATTGCTACGCAGACGACACACAACTAATCTTCTCCTTTCCCCCTTCTGATAACCAGGTGGCGAATCGCATCTCTGCATGTCTGGCAGACATATCAGTATGGATGACGGATCACCACCTCAAGCTAAACCTTGGCAAGACGGAGCTGCTCTTCCTCCCGGGGAAGGACTGCCCGTTCCATGATCTCGCCATCATGGTTGACAACTCCGTTGTGTCCTCCTCCCAGAGTGCGAAGAGCCTTGGTGTGACCCTGGACAACACCCTGTCGTTCTCCGCTAACATCAAGGCGGTGACCCGATCCTGTAGGTTCATGCTCTACAACATTTGGAGAGTACGACCCTGCCTTACACAGGAAGCGGCACAGGTCCTAATCCAGGCACTTGTCATCTCCCGTCTGGATTACTGCAACTCGCTGTTGGCTGGGCTCCCTGCCTGTGCCATTAAACCCCTACAACTCATCCAGAATGCCGCAGCCCGTCTGGTGTTCAACCTTCCCAAGTTCTCTCACATCACCCCGCTCCTCCGCACACTCCACTGGCTTCCAGTTGAAGCTCGCATCTGCTACAAGACCATGGTGCTTGCCTACGGAGCTTTGAGGGGAACGGCACCTCAGTACCTTCAGGCTCTGATCAGTCCCTACACCCAAACGAGGGCATTGCGTTCATCCACCTCTGGCCTGCTGGCTCCCCTACCTCTGCTGAAGCACAGTTCCCGCTCAGCCCAGTCAAAACTGTTCGCTGCTCTGGCACCCCAATGGTGGAACAAGCTCCCTCACGACGCCAGGACAGCGGAGTCACTCACCACCTTCCGGAGACATTTGAAACCCCACCTCTTTAAGGAATACCTGGGATAGGATAAAGTAATCCTTCTACCCCCCCAAAACAAATAATAAAAAATAAAATAAAATAAAATATATACATTGTAAAGTGGTTATCCCACTGGCTATAAGGTGAATGCATCTATTTGTAAGTCGCTCTGGATAAGAGCGTCTGCTAAATGACGTAAATGTAAAAAATGTAAATGGTTTGTGAGAGAGAGAGGGAGAGAGAGAAGGGAGAGAGCGAGAAAGAGGTGAGAGAGAGACGGATAGAGAAGGGAGAGAGAGAAAGAGGTGAGAGAGAGAGAGGGAGAGAGAGAGAGAAAGAGAAAGAGGAAGAGGTGAGAGATAGGGAGAAAGAGAGGGAGAGAGAGAAGGGAGAGTGAGAGAAAAAGAGAGAGGAAGAGATGAGAGAGAGAGGGAGAGAGAGAAGGGAGAGTGAGAGAAAGAGAGAGAGGAAGCGGTGAGAGAGAGAGGGAGCGAGAGAAGATAAGAGAGTGAGCGGAACAGGTCGAGAGAGAGCGAGACAGAGAGAGAGAGAAATAGAGAGAGAAGGAGAGAGAAAGAGAGAGAGAGAGAGATATGTAAACACCGCTACCTAGAGAGTGACCCTATTTGGCCCAAACGCACCAGTTAGATTCAACCATTCGCCCACAAATAACAAAATTCTAACAAATAGAAATCTCTAGCCAAAATACATACTCTAATTATTGGCAAAACAAAATTCAATTTAAACACAAACTTCAATGTTACCAAATTCTAAATAGAGATACTGTAACAAAATAGCGCAACACCTTGTCAAGATCAAAGAATTCATACAAAGGAAGACATTAACAATGTACAGACTCAGTGACCATAGCCTGGCCACAGAGACAGAACGCCATAAAAAAACATGGAAGGTCAACGAAGAAAGACTATGTAAGCACTGTGGGTCAGGTGATGTACCGGAGGAGCAGCTCTTCCTAATCCACTGTTGCACATATGACTCAGTCAGAGGTATTTATCTCCTGGAATTCAAAGAAAGAATTGCAGGATTTCTTGAACTGCCTGTTGAGGAGATCATCTGCATTTTGTTAGGGGAAAACATAGACAGTAGATCTTGCTGCAGGTTATGTCCTGGCCTGTCATATTAGAGAGACAATAACTCCCACCATGTCATACACACTTAATTTATCAATTGTTGCTGTTTTAATTTTTTGTGTATTATTTTCCATGTATAATTATTTTTGTTGATATATTTTATTATTGTTGCTCAAACATACTGTTAATTTATGTAATACTTCATATACATTGCTTTGGCAATAGTGCCAAACACCCATTCATGCCAATAAAGCATTTATTGAATTGAGATAGAGACAGAGAGTGAAAAGGGAAACCAGTGAAGAACAAACACCATTGTAAATACAACCCATATTTATGTTGATTTATTTTCCCTTTGGTACTTTAACTATTTGCACATAATATGACATTTGGAATTTCTTTATTATTTTGGAACTTTTGTGAGTGTAATGTAACTACCTCAACTAGCCGGTGCCCCCGCACATTGACTCTGCACCGGTACCCCCCTGTATATATAGCCTCCCTACTGTTATTTTATTTTACTTCTGCTCTTTTTTTCTCAACACTTTTTTTGTTGTTGTTTTATTTTTACTTTTTTTGTTAAAAATAAATGCACTGTTGGTTAAGTAAGCATTTCACTGTAAAGTCTGCACCTGTTGTATTCGGCGCATGTGGCAAATAAAATTTGATTTGATTTGAGAGAGAGAGAGAGAGAGAGAGAGAGAGAGAGAGAGAGAGAGAGAGAGAGAGAGAGAGAGAGAGAGAGAGAGAGAGAGAGAGAGAGAGAGAGAGAGAGAGAGAGAGAGAGAGAGAGAGAGAGAGAGAGAGAGAGAGAGAGAGAGAGACAGCGAGAGAGAGAGAGACAGCGAGAGAGAGAGAGACAGCGAGAGAGAGAGAGAGAGAGAGAGAGAGAGAGAGAGAGAGAGAGAGAGAGAGAGAGGGAGAGACAGCGAGAGAGAGAGAGAGAGAGAGAGCGAGAGAGAGAGAGAGAGAGACAGCGAGAGAGAGAGAGACAGCGAGAGAGAGAGAGAGACAGCGAGAGAGAGAGAGACAGCGAGAGAGAGAGAGAGAGAGAGAGAGAGAGAGAGAGAGAGAGAGAGAGAGAGAGAGAGAGAGAGAGAGAGAGGGAGAGACAGCGAGAGAGAGAGAGAGAGAGACAGCGAGAGAGAGAGAGAGAGAGACAGCGAGAGAGAGAGAGACAGCGGAGAGAGAGAGAGAGAGAGAGAGAGAGAGAGAGAGAGAGAGAGAGAGAGAGAGAGAGAGAGAGAGAGAGAGAGAGAGACCACCACTCTCCTATTAGTGAGACCCAGTCTCCCATGAGCTCCTCTATCCATTGTTTCTGTTTGTGTAGTGGGGCTGCTAATATGAGGGATGGAAACAAGGGGCTAATACAGGTTGGTAAAATGGCACACCGCTCGCCTTCCCTTCAGAGGCTATCAACTCGATGAACAACACCACATAACATGTGCTATCAATGACATGCTTTTCTCTGACATCTCTGTCAAAACTATTTACTGTTACCCACCATCTTCAGTTCTACATTTATGTATCACATCGCAGTCTCTGATGAATACACAACATATCTACAACATGTTGACAAGATATCTACAACATGTTGACAACATATCTACAACATATCTACAACATGTTGACAACATATCTACAACATGTTGACAACATATCTACAACATAGCTACAACATATTTACAACATGTTGACAACATATCTACAACATATCTACAACATGTTGACAACATGAACTGTTGCCAAGAGAGCAAAATAAATCACCACAGGAATGTGTGATGCAGCAGGAATGACGGCTGATGCACCAGGTACAAGCCTCATTCACTATCAGGTGAGAAACAGCTCTGGAGAGAGAGAGACTGAAGCAGGCGCTTCCTGAGCCATCCCTCCCTCCCTCCTCTTTCACCAATGCTCTCCCGCTCCCAGCAGTGGCCATGCTATCTGCTCTAGTGGTCCTAGGGCTCCCGAGTGGCGCAGCGGTCTAAGGCACTGCATCTCAGTGCTTGAGGTGTCAGTACAGACCCCCTGGTTCAATTCCAGTCTGTATCACAACCAACCGTGATTGGGAGTCCTATAGGGCGGCGCACAATTGGCCCGGTGTCGTCCGGGTTTGGCCGGTGTAGGCCGTCAAGAATTTGTTCTTAACTTAAATTTACATTTTACTCCTGAGTGGCGCAGTGGTCTAAGGCACTGCATCGCAGTGCTAACTGTGCCACTAGAGATTCTGGTTCGAATCCAGGCTCTGTCGCAGCCGGCCGCGACCGGGAGACTCATGGGCGGCGCACAATTGGCCCAGCGTCGTCCAGGGTAGGGGAGGGAATGGCCGGCAGGGATGTAGCTCAGTTGATAGAGCATGGCGTTTGCAACGCCAGGGTTGTGGGTTCGATTCCCACGGGGGGCCAGTATAAAAAATATATATATATATGTATTCACTAACTGTAAGTCGCTCTGGATAAGAGCGTCTGCTAAATGACTAAAATGTAAAATGTAAATGTAATGTTAACTGACTTGCCTAGTTAAATAAAGGAAAAAAATAAAAATGTACAGAACACAAACGTGCCGTGAACTTAATCAGGGGACTATCTACGGAAGCATGACTACCTTCCTATTCCCTAGTGGGAGTACATACAGGATGGGTCTGGAACGAGGAGTTCTGTAGGTCGGAAGGCAACACGCTATTATCTCTGAATTGAAAAACACATTGAATAACAGCATTGAGGAAACAACATTGTACAGAGATCATCGTGACTGAGGCCCTGATGGTTAGAAATATGATGCTAGTGTTTTGTTCAGCTTTGTGTGCAAATCTTTGGATAAAAAATAAAAAAATAAAAACATGTAATTGATTTATTGATTAACTGACAGACAGACAGGACTTACCAGCTGAGCCCAGAGTTCCGTTGCTTCGGTTGAATCCGGCACCTCTGCCACCCTCCTCGTCCACGTTGCTAGACAATCCAGAGCCGAGTGATGAGTGAGACAAGGCTGTATCATCCTCCACTGGTGGTCCGGAGGGCACCTCCAGGGGCCCCCTCTCCATCCCCTCGCCTCCCCTCTCTCCAGCTCTCTCCGCTGGGACACCGGAGCTGCCCTGGCTGACTGAGGCTGAGGGTGGAGGGGCTGGAGGTCCAGCACCTGGTCTGGATGGAGGGGAAGAGTCTCTGCTGTCTGACACAGCTGTGTAGCTGCTGACTGGGGGTTGGGTTGTGCTGCCACTGGCTCCTGACTGGTTCTTCCTCGTGGTTCTGTCGTTGGATGGAGGGACTCTGAGTTTGGGTTTGGTGGTTCCAAAGGGGCTACCAGTAAACTGGATCTCCCCTCTGGCCTCGTCGGAGTCCCCCTCAGCACTCCCTTCCTCCTCTTTCACCATCGCTCTCCCACTCCCAGCAGTGGCCATGCTATCTGCTCTAGTGGTCCTAGTGGTAACCTCTTCCATTCTCCTATCAACTGGCTGGGGCGAGGTCACAACCATTGATGGGGTCACTTGGACCCACGTTCCCCCTTTGGGCTGAGTGTTGTCTGGGACAACCTCCCACCCTCCAGGGGTGGAGGTGGAGGCAGAGGACTGGCTCTCTAAGGCCGGGGTAGAGGTGTTCAGGGCTGGGGAGGCAGATGGCTCACCAGAGGAGGATGATGGCTCACCAGTGGAGTATGATGGCTCACCAGCGGAGGATATTGGCTCACCAGTGGAGGATGACGGCTCACCAGCGGAGGATGACGGCTCACCAGCGAAGGATGATGGCTCACCAGTGGAGGATGACGGCTCACCAGCGGAGGATGATGGCTCACCAGCGGAGGATGACGGCTCACCAGCGGAGGATGATGGCTCACCAGCGGAGGATGATGGCTCACCAGTGGAGGATGACGGCTCACCAGCGGAGGATGATGGCTCACCAGCGGAGGATGACGGCTCACCAGTGGAGGATGATGGCTCACCAACGGAGGATGATGGCTCACCAGTGGAGGATGATGGCTCACCAGTGGAGGATGATGTCTCACCAGTGGAGGATGACGTCTCACCAGCGGAGGATGATGGCTCACCAGTGGGTGGTGTATCATCTAGGTCCCCCAGTCCTGAGCCATCCCACCACCCACCACCCCATGAGGATAAACCTACAGGGGGAAGAGAGGGAAGAGGTTAGAGGAGGC
Source organism: Coregonus clupeaformis (assembly GCF_020615455.1). NCBI lineage: Eukaryota > Metazoa > Chordata > Actinopteri > Salmoniformes > Salmonidae > Coregonus > Coregonus clupeaformis. The sequence goes on from NC_059212.1 coordinate 56,933,561, forward strand.
AGTGGGATATAGAAAGAGGGAGAGAGAAGGAAAGATAGGATAGAAAAGAGAGAAGGAAGGAGAAAGGAATGAGAAGATGGAAGGGACAGAGATGTAGGGAGAAAGAAAGAGAGAGCGAGAGCGAGAGCGAGAGCGAGAGCGAGAGAGAGAGAGAGAGAGCGAGAGAGAGAGAGAGAGAGAGAGAGAGAGAGAGAGAGAGAGAGAGAGAGAGAGAGAGAGAGAGAGAGAGAGAGAGAGAGAGAGAGAGAGAGAGAGAGAGACTTGCTTTGGCAATGTAAACATATGTTTCCCATGTCAATAAAGCCCCTTAAATTGAATTGAATTGAGAGAGAGAGAGAAAAAGAGAGAGAGAGAGAGAGAGAGAGAGAGAGAGAGAGAGAGAGAGAGAGAGAGAGAGAGATAGCAAGAGAGAGAGCGAGACCTTCTGTCTGAGGACCAACTAGGGTCACCCAGCCACATAATAGTACACACAGGCACAAACGACCTGAGAGCACAGCAGGAAAGGAAGGCCACAGCACGCAAGGGAGTGATTGAAAAAGCTTCTGCTGCCACAAAAATACTTTCAACCTTCTACCATACAACGGGTAAACGCAAGTGTTTCCCGTGACTGTGGAACATTTTACATTTGGCTTGAAATTCAAAAGGAAATTATCTCCACAGAGAAAAATGTCCTCCTGTGTGCTACCTATATCCCCCCACTGGAATCCCCATACTTCAATGAATACAGCTTCTCCATCTTGGAGAGGGAAATCAATCATTTCCAGGCCCAGGGACATGTACTAGTCTGTGGCGACCTAAATGCCAGAACTGGACAAGAGCCTGACACCTTCAGCACACAGTGGGACAAACACCTACCTGGAGGTGACAGCATTCCCTCCCCCATATGCCCCCCTAGACACAACTATGACAACATAACCAACAAAAACGGGTCACAACTCCTGCAGCTCTGTAGCACGCTGAGCATGTACATAGTCAATGGTAGGCTTCGAGGGGACTCCTATGGTAGGTACACCTATAGTTAACCTCTTCATCACTAGGCACCTGGCTAAAGTGCCTGCCTCGAAAATGCATGCCCAAATTGAATAGAGTATATCTCCAAAACGACAAGGGCTATCAACATAATCTTGGTAGCAAAAGAAAGGTAACACATGGGAGATGTGTCTTGAAATGAAATAATTAATGTGGGTATTACTGTGTCAGAGTACATGAAACTAGAACACAGCATAAATTGGGAGGTTTTGATTCCGCCTGAAAGTAACTCCAGGTTTTATAGGGAATGCTTTATTGGACTTATGCAGCTGCAGCCCCTAAACACTATGGGACCATAGCCCAATATCTGACGAGTACTTATGTGAAGTTTGATGCCAATAAAGTAAAGTAAACCAAAGTTGTAGGGGTTTTAGTTGAAGTATGTTTAGGCGGATTACCAAATGGAGACATTTGGGTAGATTTGGGCACCATTAGTGCCATTTGACTTTTATCAGGTACCAGACAGAAATAGTCATTTTATTTCACTAACATGTGAACATTCCATCAAAATACAACGGTTTTGATGTTGTTTCCAATGTTCTCCCAGACCTCTATACGTGTTCCCATTAAAATAAACCATACAATGGGAAAGTTTGACTCCAAACTGAGCAGATTTATTAGAAACTATAAACAACAAATGTAAAAACAAAAAGTCCACACATCCCAAAACTATAAACAATGATATGGTGTCCTTGGGTGGGTTGTCACACAAAATGTAGATGCTTTTTACCCTAAAACTTGCTGTCGTGCCAATCCTTGAAACAGTTACGCTTTGACGTAAGGCACAAAGGGGCTTGGCACTTCCTGCAGTACACAGGTATTTTCACTTTGGGGACACCAACATCCAGACGTCTCCTACAGTTCTTCCTGTCTTTGCTGGCATCATCACCATAGTATTCTGGCATGCAGGATGTTGGTGGTGGTCGTGGTGGAGGTTGTGGTTCAGACTGTTTAGCAAAGCTCACCATTTCTGTGAGTAGCTTTTCCCTGAACTTCTTCTGTGTGTACGGCTTAGTGGGGTTGTTCTTATGGAGTTCTTTGTGAAGTAGGAAACTATTTACAACAGCAATATCAACAAAATGAAAAAGAAAAGTCTTGTAACATTTCATTGTCTTGTGGTGAACACTGTAGTATCCACTCAATGCGTCGGATAAATCCACTCCACCCATGCTCCGGTTGTAGTCGGCTACCGCATCTGGGAAGGACACAGTTTTAGTCTGCCATACACCACCCTCTTTTACCTTCCTTTTGACAGTTTGTCCACTAAATGCTTCATGTACAGTAGAGCACATGGTTACCTCACGTGTGTCCATCCATTTTTACAAATAATCAATTTCCTTTGCGTATCCACTGCAAATCTCCCCTTTCTGCTTTCTTGGCAGGTTGTTCCTTTTGGTTTGTGAGAAACCAATCCTGTTTGTTCTAATTGTCCCACAGGCACCAGTGTTTCTTCTACGTAGTTCCTTAAAAAGGGCAGGGCTAGAATAGAAATAGTCTACAGAAAGTGTAGAGGGAATGGCATCAAGTCCATAACTGAAGTGTAGCTTAGTCCCTAGCCTGGTGTGAACACACTCTTGCCTTCATAAACAAAACAATTCCATGTATAAGCAGTATGAGAGTCAGCCAGTACAAATAATTTATACCCCCACTTAGTGGGCTTTGCTTTCGTATATTGCTGCATCTCTCATTGTTAGTGGTATCCAAGCGAATTTCAGTCCGGACTGCAGTCTTTTGGCAGCATTTGCATTAGTGTTGCAAATTATTGTGCGGACAACCGAAGTGCTAAAAAACAGTTGAAAGAGTGAAAGGGGAGACCATGACGCAGTGGTGTCGATTGTGGGGCCTGGGACTCTGGTGGGCATAAACCGGATTGGGTCTGGTCGTTCATCATTCTCTTCTCTATTATGCCACCTATCTTCTTCTTTCTCTTCTTCCTCCCCGACTCTTGGAGTGGCAGGCCTACCTCCACCACGCTTACTTGGATGCGCTGACTTTGAGAAAGCTTTCCCTTTTCTTTTGGGTTGAGGGCTCTTTACAGGGGACTCAGTGTCCGATGAAGACCGTGGCCGAGGGAGGGGAGCAGAAGTGCGTTGTCTAGACAAGCGGCCAGGCTGAGGAAGAGGAGGCTCTGCCTGAGGAAGGGGAAGCTGTGGCTGAGGAGGCAGATGCTCTGGCTGTGGCTCATCACCCCTATAATCATCTTCACTGTACAAACAAGACAAAAGAGAAAAGAAAATCATGACTAAAACACACTTGTATTCATTCATTGACAAATCTGACTCAAAAAGTCAGATATATAAAATAAATAGTTAGAACTATGAGAATGTTGACTAAAGTGATAATTCAGTGACAAGAAATAATACACATAGCATTCTATTGTAAGTAAACTTGCATGTGGGCCTCTAAGCTAAGATAGCGCTAACTTAAATTGAGCTTCAGTTACTCAAATAGATATTTTAGAATGTATGTTTTGTACTCATACAATAAATTAGTAATAGTAGTATTAGAAGTAATAAATAACAATGGGATTACATACTCTTCTGATGCTTGAGTAGGGCCCTGGACACGATAACCTTCGTTCTCGTCGTTGGGGTCTGGTTCGTCCGGTCTAAGCAGGTCCTCATCGTCCGATTCAGAGTCAATGGGGATACATGGAGTCCAACTTTCATCTGTTACAATTAATAACGCCTCTGTAACTGTATATTTGTTACTAGAGCCTGCCATATTTTTATAAACTTTGCGTTTTCCCTCTGAAATTCAAGTGCTGTTGTGCGCACTGCGTAACCGTGCGTAATGCAGCAAGTCAACTAATATGATACAATGAGGTGCCCACTTGGATATTTCAACAACCGGTTGGTCGATTTTGACATGTGACCCCTCTATCGAAAGCTCTGGATCAGTATAATTAAATTAGCACAATTGCAAGCCACTGGGATTGCATCATATATCCAGAAGATGGGGACAAAACAGTGCCTGTTGTGATTGAAACAAACTACTGACTTCATCTTCAAACACATTGTAAAACAATGTAAACTCATTGAAATCGACTCGGAATGAGAGAGAGACACTAGAGTATCTTTTCAAGTGGTTTTATTTGATCAGACACTACTTTTGGTAACAAAAACAACAAAGGTAAGACACAATTTGTTGTTGTGATAAAAAAAAATGGAAGTTTGTTATTGACGTTCTTTGATTAATAGTTTAGTGAGTGTTGGTCATTGAGGAACATGGCTATCACTGTTGGAATCTGTGAGCTAGCATCTTTCGAATTGTGTATCGTTTGTGTAGATAGGTTGAGAAAAATAAGTTATCTGTCTACGAATATACAGGCATGCACAGTTTCAAAATACAGTACTGGTATTGCTATATGCTTATATATTTGCGTGGAGTCTGAATATTATTTCATTTGGGCAACAACAGTTTAGCTAGATTCACAGTTGAGATGCTTCTCGTTCCAGTAGTGTATAACATTGAGGTATTCACACGTTTAAATACCATACTACGTCATTGTTTACGATTGCGGGAGGAGTACCCCGGATATGGGGAACCTCGGGCTGAAGAGGTTAATCTCTTGACAGTAGTACTGTACACTACTTTATCACTGACCTCAACCCAGAGTCTCTCAGAGCGTTCACAGTCAGCCCACTGACACCCCAATCAGATCAGAGCAAAATCACAATCTACTTGAACAGAGAAATACTCAATCATGAGGCATCAAAGCCAACGGAAATGCATAATATTAAGAAATACTATAAATGGAAGGAAAGTAGTGTGAAAACCTTCCAAAAAACTATTAGGCAACAACACATTCAATCCCTTTTAGACAACTTCCTGGATAAAATGTTTCACTCTAATAGCGAACTTGGCAGTAGAAAACCTAAACAGTGTATTTGACCTATCACCTTCCCTATCAAATCTAAAAATGTCAAGCAGACAACCTAAGAAAATTAACAACAATGACAAATGGTTTGATGAAGAATGCAAAAACCTAAGAAAGAAATTGAGAAACCTATCCAAACAAAAACATAGAGACCCAGAAAACCTGAGCCTACAACTTCACCATGGTAAATCACTAAAACAATACAGAAATACACTACGGAAAAAGAAGGAACAGCACGTTAGAAACCAGCTCAATGTAATTGAAGAATCCATTGAGAATGTAACTACTTCTGGGAAAATTGGCAAACACTAAACAAACAACAACACAAAGAGTTATCTATCCAAAACGGAGATGTATGGATAAACCACTTCTTCAATCTTTTTGGCCCTATAACAAAGAACAAACAGCAAAAATATATACATGATCGAATACAAATCTTAGAATCAACCATTAAAGACTACCAGAACCCACTGGATTCTCCAATTACATTGAATGAACTACAGGACAAAATTATAAAATCCATGTACACAAACAACAAGTGTGCGGTTAAAATTGGCAAAACACACACATTTCTTTCCACAGGGCCGTGGGGCGAGATAGGGATGCAGCTTAAGCCCCACCCTCTTCAAGATATACAGTGGGGGAAAAAAGTATTTAGTCAGCCACCAATTGTGCAAGTTCTCCCACTTAAAAAGATGAGAGAGGCCTGTAATTTTCATCATAGGTACACGTCAACTATGACAGACAAAATGAGAAAAGAAAATCCTGAAAATCACATTGTAGGATTTTTAATGAATTTATTTGCAAATTATGGTGGAAAATAATTATTTGGTCAATAACTAAAGTTTCTCAATACTTTGTTATATACCCTTTGTTGGCAAAGACACAGGTCAAACGTTTTCTGTAAGTCTTCACAAGGTTTTCACACACTGTTGCTGGTATTTTGGCCCATTCCTCCATGCAGATCTCCTCTAGAGCAGTGATGTTTTGGGGCTGTCGCTGGGCAACACGGACTTTCAACTCCCTCCAAAGATTTTCTATGGGGTTGAGATCTGGAGACTGGCTAGGCCACTCCAGGACCTTGAAATGCTTCATACGAAGCCACTCCTTCATTGCCCGGGCGGTGTGTTTGGGATCATTGTCATGCTGAAAGACCCAGCCACGTTTCATCTTCAATGCCCTTGCTGATGGAAGGAGGTTTTCACTCAAAATCTCACGATACATGGCCCCATTCATTCTTTCCTTTACACGGATCAGTCGTCCTGGTCCCTTTGCAGAAAAACAGCCCCAAAGCATGATGTTTCATCCCCCATGCTTCACAGTAGGTATGGTGTTCTTTGGATGCAACTCAGCATTCTTTGTCCTCCAAACACGACGAGTTGAGTTTTTACCAAAAAGTTCTATTTTGGTTTCATCTGACCATATGACATTCTCCCAATCCTCTTCTGGATCATCCAAATGCACTCTAGCAAACTTCAGACGGGCCTGGACATGTACTGGCTTAAGCAAGGGGACACGTCTGGCACTGCAGGATTTGAGTCCCTGGCGGCGTAGTGTGTTACTGATGGTAGGCTTTGTTACTTTGGTCCCAGCTCTCTGCAGGTCATTCACTAGGTCCCCCGTGTGGTTCTGGGATTTTTGCTCACCGTTCTTGTGATCATTTTGACCCCACGGGGTGAGATCTTGCGTGGAGCCCCAGATCGAGGGAGATTATCAGTGGTCTTGTATGTCTTCCATTTCCTAATAATTGCTCCCACAGTTGATTTCTTCAAACCAAGCTGCTTACCTATTGCAGATTCAGTCTTCCCAGCCTGGTGCAGGTCTACAATTTTGTTTCTGGTGTCCTTTGACAGCTCTTTGGTCTTGGCCATAGTGGAGTTTGGAGTGTGACTGTTTGAGGTTGTGGACAGGTGTCTTTTATACTGATAACAAGTTCAAACAGGTACCATTAATACAGGTAACGAGTGGAGGACAGAGGAGCCTCTTAAAGAAGAAGTTACAGGTCTGTGAGAGCCAGAAGTCTTGCTTGTTTGTAGGTGACCAAATACTTATTTTCCACCATAATTTGCAAATAAATTAATAAAAAATCCTACAATGTGATTTTCTGGAGAAAAAAAATGCTCAATTTGTCTGTCATAGTTGACGTGTACCTATGATGAAAATTACAGGCCTCTCTCATCTTTTTAAGTGGGAGAACTTGCACAATTGGTGGCTGACTAAATACTTTTTTCCCCCACTGTATATCAACAAATTGGAGAGGGCACTAGAACAGTCTGCAGCACACGGCCTCACCCTACTAGAATCTGAAGTCAGATGTCTACTATTTGCTGATGATCTGGTTCTACCTAGATCTTCTGCACAGATTCTGCCAGATCTGGGCCCTGACAGTAAATGTCAGTAAGACAAAAATAATGGTGTTCCAAAAAGGTCCAGTTGCCAGGACCTAAACATCAGTGCTACAGGTAACTTCCACAAAGCTGTGAACGATCTGAAAGACAAGGCAAGAAGGGCCTTCTATTCCATCAAAAGGAACATACAATTTGACATACCAATTAGGATCGGCTAAAAATACTTGAATCAGTTATAGAACCCATTGTCCTTTATGATTGTGAGGTCTGGGGTCCACTCACCAACCAAGAATTCACAAAATGGGACAAACACCAAATTGAGACTCTGCATGCAGAATTCTGCAAAAATATCCTATTTGTACAACGAAAAACACCAAATAATGCATGCAGAGCAGAATTAGGCCGATACCCGCTAATTATCAAAATCCAGAAAAGAGCCGTTCAATTCTACAACCACCTAAAAGGAAGCGATTCCCAAACCTTCCAAAACAAAACCATCACCTACAGAGAGATGAACTTGGAGAAGAGTCCCCTAAGCAAGCTGGTCCTGGGGCTCTGTTCACAAACAAACAGACCCCACAGAGCCCCAGGACAGAAACACAATTAGACCCAACCAAATCATGAGAAAACAAAAAGAGAATTACTTATTCAAGAAAGATCAAGTGTAATATATTATAAAAATAAAGCAAACTGGATGGAATATGGGGAAAAATGCACCAAATTCTTTTTAAATCTTCAACACAGAAATGCTACCAAAAATAATTTTCTGAAATTGGTTCCAAATGACGGAGTCACCCATGATTCACCAAATTATATTTTGAAGGAAGAGCAAAGTACTTTAGGCATATGTTTTCGTTTCAGTCACTTCCATCTCCTCTAACTGAAGCTAATTGTAAATTATATTGGTAATATAAAATTAACAGCCATACAGAAAGACTAATGTGAAGGCTTGACCTCATCTTTACTAGATGCTGTTCTTCTACTAATCTCACTGCAACTCCCCTCCAAGTCTCCGACCACTACTTTGTATCCTTTTCTCTCTCCCTCTCCTCCAACACTACTCACTCTGCCCCTACACAGATGGTAATGCGCCGTCGCAACCTTCGCTCTCTCTCTCCCGCTACTCTCTCCTCTTCCATCCTATCATCTCTTCCCTCTGCTCAATCCTTCTCCCTCCAATCTCCTGATTCTGCCTCCTCAACCCTCCTCTCCTCCCTTTCTGCATCCTTTGACTCTCTATGTCCCCTATCCTCCCGGCCGGCTCGGTCCTCCCCTCCAGCTCCGTGGCTTGATGACTCATTGCGAGCTCACAGAACAGAGCTCCGGGCAGCTGAGCGGAAATGGAAGAAAACTAGACTCCCTGCTGACCTGGCATCTTTTCACTCCCTCCTCTCTACATTTTCTTAATCTGTTTCTGCTGCTAAGGCCACTTTCTACCACTCTAAATTCCAAGCATCCGCCTCTAACCCTAGGGAAGCTCTTTGCCACATTCTCCTCCCTGCTGAATCCCCCCTCCTCCCTCTCTGTGGATGACTTCGTCAACCATTTTGAAAAGAAGGTTGACGACATCCGATCCTCGTTTGTTAAGTCAAATGACACTGCTGGTCCTGCTCACACTGCCCTACCCTATGCTTTGACTTCTTTCTCCCCTCTCTCTCCAGATAAAATCTTGCGACTTGTGACGGCAGGCCGCCCAACAACCTGCCCGCTTGACCCTATCCCCTCCTCTCTTCTCCAGACCATCTCCGGTGACCTTCTCCCTTACCTCACCTCGCTGATCAACTCATCCTTGACCGCTGGCTATGTCCCTTCCGTCTTCAAGAGAGCGAGAGTTGCACCCCTCTCAAAAAACCAACACTCGATCCCTCTGATGTCAACAACTACAGACCAGTATCCCTTCTTTCTTTTCTCTCCAAAACTATTGAGCGTGCCGTCTTTAGCCAACTCTCTTGCCATCTCTCTCAGAATTACCTTCTTGATCCAAACCAGTCAGGTTTCAAGACTGGTCATTCAACTGAGACTGCTCTTCTCTGTGTCACAGAGGCTCTCCGCACTGCTAAAGCTAACTCTCTCTCCTCTGCTCTTGTCCTTCTAGACCTGTCTGCTGCCTTTGATACTGTGAACCATCAGATCCTCCTCTCCACCCTCTCCGAGCTGGGCATCTCCGGCGCGGCTCACTCTTGGATTGCGTCCTACCTGACCGGTTGTTCCTACCAAGTGGCGTGGCGAGAAGCTGTCTCCGCACTACGTGCTCTCACCACTGGTGTCCCCCAGGGCTCAGTTCTAGGCCCTCTCCTATTCTTGCTATACACCAAGTCACTTGGCTCTGTCATATCCTCACATGGCCTCTCCTATCATTGCTACGCTGACGACACACAACTAATCTTCTCCTTTCCCCCTTCTGATAACCAGGTGGCGAATCGCATCTCTGCATGTCTGGCAGACATATCAGTATGGATGACGGATCACCACCTCAAGCTGAACCTCGGCAAGACGGAGCTGCTCTTCCTCCCGGGGAAGGACTGCCCGTTCCATGATCTCGCCATCACGGTTGACAACTCCGTTGTGTCCTCCTCCCAGAGTGCGAAGAGCCTTGGCGTGACCCTGGACAACACCCTGTCGTTCTCCGCTAACATCAAGGCGGTGACCCGATCCTGTAGGTTCATGCTCTACAACATTCGGAGAGTACGACCCTGCCTTACACAGGAAGCGGCACAGGTCCTAATCCAGGCACTTGTCATCTCCCGTCTGGATTACTGCAACTCGCTGTTGGCTGGGCTCCCTGCCTGTGCCATTAAACCCCTACAACTCATCCAGAATGCCGCAGCCCGTCTGGTGTTCAACCTTCCCAAGTTCTCTCACGTCACCCCGCTCCTCCCCACACTCCACTGGCTTCCAGTTGAAGCTCGCATCTGCTACAAGACCATGGTGCTTGCCTACGGAGCTTTGAGGGGAACGGCACCTCCGTACCTTCAGGCTCTGATCAGTCCCTACACCCAAACGAGGGCACTGCGTTCATCCACCTCTGGCCTGCTGGCTCCCCTACCTTTGCGGAAGCGTAGTTCCCGCTCAGCCCAGTCAAAACTGTTCGCTGCTCTGGCACCCCAATGGTGGAACAAGCTCCCTCACGACGCCAGGACAGCGGAGTCACTCACCACCTTCCGGAGACATTTGAAACCCCCACCTCTTTAAGGAATACCTGGGATAGGATAAAGTAATCATTCTACCCCCCCCCCCTTTACTCCAACCCCCCAAAAAAAAAAAAAAACATTGTAAAGTGGTTATCCCACTGGCTATAAGGTGAATGCACCTATTTGTAAGTCGCTCTGGATAAGAGCGTCTGCTAAATGACGTAAATGTAAATGTAAGGCGAAATTACAGAGGAGGAATTTATAGATGTCTGGGAAAACTCCAGGGTTGGATGGCATATGAGTTGAAGTATACCAAACCTTGATATACTTAGAGGACCGTTATTAGCATGTTTTAACCACTCCTATGTAAATGGTAGATTATCAGACACTCAAGAAGAAGGTCTGATTTCATTATTACTGAAACAGGATACAAAATATAAAGATCCAGTCCATAACAAAAAAATTGAGGCCCCTTACACTTCAGTGTTGTGATGCAAAAATTCAAGCAAAATGTATAGCACTTAGAATTAAAAAGGTATTGTCGGACATTATTCATTATTTTCAGACAGGTTTTTTACATGGACGATACATTGGAGATAATATAAGGCAAGTAATGGAAACAATAGAACACCATGAAAAATCTGGGAAACCAGGCCTGCTATTCATAGCTGACTTTGAAAAGGCTTTTGATAAAGTACGACTGGAGTTTATATATAAATGCCAGGAGCATTTCAATTTTGGAGAAATTAGGTGTAAAATAGTAAATAATGGCTATTTCTCAGAACGTTTTCAACTGTCAAGAAGAGTAAAACAAGGTTTCCACTATCGGAATACAGTGCCTTGCAAAAGTATTCATCCCCTTGGCGTTTTTTTTCTTATTTTGTTGCATTACAACCTGTCATTTAAATTGATTTTTATTTGGATTTCATGTAATGGACATAAACAAAATAGTCCAAATTGGTGAAGTGAAATGAAAAAAATTACTTGATTCAAAAAATTCTAAAAAATAAATAACGGAAAAGTGGTGCGCGCATATGTATTCACCCCCTTTGCTATGAAGCCCCTGAATAAGATCTGGTGCAACCAATTACCTTCTGAAGTCACATAATTAGTTAAATAAAGTCCACCTGTGTGCAGTCTGCAACACCACTAAGCAAGGGGCACCACCAAGCAAGCGGCACCATGAAGACCAAGGAGCTTTCCAAACAGGTCAGGGACAGAGTTGTGGAGAAGTACAGATCAGGGTTGGGTTATAAAAAAATATCTGAAACTTTGAACATCCCACGGAGCACCATTAAATCCATTAATTATTAAAAAATGGAAAGAATATGGCTTTACGGAAGAGTGGCCAGAAAAAAGCCATTGCTTAAAGATAAAAAAAAGCAAACACGTTTGGTGTTGCATGTGGGAGACTCCCCAAACATATGGAAGAAGGTACTCTGGTCAGATGAGACAAAAATTGAGCTTTTGGGCCATCAAGGAAAACGCTATGTCTGGCACAAACCCAACACCTCTCATCACCCCGAGAACACCATCCCCACAGTGAAGCATGGTGGTGGCAGCATCACGCTGTGGGGATGTTTTTCATCGGCAGGGACTGGGAAACTGGTCAGAATTTAAGGAAAGATGGATGGCGCTAAATACAAGGAAATTCCTGAGGGAAACCTGTTTCAGTTTTCCAGAGATTTGAGACTGGGACGGAGGTTCACCTAAGCATACTGCTAACTTAAAGGAGCTGGAGCAGTTTTGCCTTCAAGAATGGGCAAAAATCCCAGTGGCTAGATGTGCCAAGCTTATAGAGACATATCCCAAGAGACTTGCAGCTGTAATTGCTGCAAAAGGTGGCTCTACAAAGTATTGACGTTGGGGGGGGGGTGAATAGTTATGCACGCTCAAGTTTTCTGTTTTTTTGTCTTATTTCTTGTTTGTTTCACACAACAACAAAAATATGCATCTTCAAAGTGGTAGGCATGTCGTGTAAATCAAATGATACAAACCCCCCAAAATCAATTTTAATTCCAGGTTGTAAGGCAACAAAATATGAAAAATGCCAAGGGGGTGAATACCTTCGCAAGCCACTGTATTTATTTATTATGGCCATCGAAATGTAGGCTATTAAAATCAGATCCAACAATAATATGAAGGGATTAGAAATCCAGGGCTTAAAAACAAAGGTGTCATTGTACGCTGATGATTCATGTTTTCTTTTAAATGCACAACTTGAATACATCCACAGCCTCATAGAGGATCTAGATACATTTTCTAACCTCTCTGGATTACAACCAAATTATGATAAATGTACTATATTACGTATTGGATCACTAAAAAATACAACATATCCCAAATGATCTCATTCCAATACATTTGAATAGAAAGTTAGCAAAAATAGATAAGATGTTGCTACCATGGAAAGGTAAATACCTGTCTATTTGTGGAAAAATCACCCTGATTAACTCTTTAGTATTATCCCAGTTTACCTATTTGCTAATGGTCTTGCCTACACCTAGCGAACAGTTTTTTTTTATGATATGAGAAAAAAATATTCCATTTTTTTGGAACGGCAAGCCAGACAAAATTCAACGGGCCTATTTATATAATGAATATGAATTCGGAGGACAGATATTATTAAATATTAAAGCATTAGACATATCACTAAAAGCTTCAGTCATACAAAAGTTATACTTAAATCCGAATTGGTTCTCTAGCAAATTAGTAAGATTGTCTCACCCCATGTTCAAGAATGGCCTTTTTCCCTTTATTCAGATTACAACCTCTCACTTTCAGTTATTTAAAAAGGAAATAATCTCCCAAATATCATTATTTCTAAAAAAGCCATAGAAAGTTGGTTGCAATTTCAATTGAATCCTCCAGAAACGACAGAACAAATAGTGCAACAAATATTGTGGTTGAACTCAAATATACAAATTGATTTAAAAAACATTACTTAAAAAAAATAATAAAAAAAAGTATAATCTTCGTAAACGATATCATAGGTAGGACTGGCAGAGTTATGTCGTACATGCAGCTAACAAAAACATATGAAATGTCTGCTCTACCCAAAATTACAACCAAATAATTGCAGCACTACCGCAAAAATGGAAGAGGAAAGTGGAAGGGGGAAAAGTAAGGAACTTGTCTGTCGGCCCTGCATTAAAGACCATAATTGGTTAAAGAAAATTGGAGTATACCAGTTTCATTGAAGGACCAAAGGATTGACAGCCATCCCATATAGATTGCAAAATAGTTGGGAAGAGATTTTTGACATACCGATTCCATGGCACATGGTTTATGAACTGATACGCAAAACGAAGAATCTAAACATAGAATTTTTCAATTTAAATTATTATATGAAATTCTTGCTACCAATATAATGTTATTTATATGGGGGATACAATCTTCCCAGCTCTGCAGATTTTGCCTGTGAAGAGACAGAATCATTAGAACATTTGTTTTGGTTCTGTCCATTTGTAGCTTGTTTTTGGTCACAGGTCCAGGAATGGCTAAAGGATTGCAATATCTACCTGGAGCTAACCCTGCAGATAGCACTACTGGGTGATCTGAAAATTCATAGTCAATCGATCAATAATATAATAATACTTTTAGCAAAAATGTTTATTTTCTATTTACAATCTGTAGAAACAATGAGAATAGAAAGGTTCAGAGCTTTTGTGAATCATCACAGCAAAGTTGAAAAATATATGGCAAATAGAAATCCAATATGGATGGTGTTAAGAGATATATGGGAGGGGTTGAATGGAGCTGAAGGGTGGGACTAATAACAACTAATAACAATAAGATAACTAATGTAAAACATACTGTGTCCATAATAAGTATATAGGCTACAGGTTAAGAACTTTTGTGAAAGAGTAACCAAAATGGACATCATGAAAATAATCTGAGAGCTTGAGGGTAGAGGAAGTTCAGGAGTAAAAACAAACAATATATAACTATTGTAAAATTGACTGTGTCCATAAAATGTACACTACCGTTCAAAAGTTTGGGGTCACTTAGAAATGTCTTTGTTTTCGAAAGAAAAGCACATTCGTTGTCCATTAAAATAACATCAAATTGATCAGAAATACAGTGTAGACATTGTTAATGTTGTAAATGGCTATTGTAGCTGGAAACGGCTGATTTTTTAATGGAATATCTACATAGGCGTACAGAGGCTCATTATCAGCAACCATCAGTCCTGTGTTCCAATGGCACGTTGTGTTTTTTATTCCAAGTTTTTATTTTAAAATAATAATTGATCATTAGAAAACCCTTTTGCAATTATGTTAGCACAGCTGAAAACTGTCGTGCTGATTAAAGAAGCAATAAACTGGCCTTCTTGAGACTAGTTGAGTATCTGGAGCATCAGCAATTGTGGGTTCGATTACAGACTCAAAATGTCCAGAAACAAATAACTTTCTTCTGAAACTCGTCAGTCTATTCTTGTTCTGAGAAATGAAGGCTATTCCATGCGAGAAATTTCCAAGAAACTGAAGATCTCGTACAACGCTGTGTACTACTCCTTTCACAGAACAACGCAAATTGGCTCTAACCAGAATAGAAAGAGGAGTGGGAGGCCGCGGTGCACAACTGAGCAAGAGGACAAATACATTAGAGTGTCTAGTTTGAGAAACAGGCACCTCATAGGTCCTCAACTGGCAGCTTCATTAAATAGTACCTGCAAAACACCAGTCTCAACGTCAACAGTGAAGAGGCGACTCCGGAATGCTGACCTTCTAGGCAGAGTTGCAAAGAAAAAGCCATATCTCAAACTGGCCAATAAAAAGAAAAGATTAAGATGGGCAGTCTGAGCTATGGCTTTTTCTTTGCAACTCTGCCTAGGTCGCCTCTTCACTGTTGACATTGAGACTGGTGATTTGCAGGTACTATTTAATGAAGCTGCCAGTTAAAGACCTGTGAGGCGCCTGTTTGTGTATGTATGTATGTCTATATGTACTGTCTGTATTTATATATGTATGTATGTATGTATGTATGTACTCTAGCAGTCAAATGTTTGAAAACACCTACTCATTCAAGGGTTTTTCTTTAGTTTTACACTTTTTTACATTATAGAATAATAGTGAAGACATCAAAACTATGAAATAACACATATGGAATCATGTAGTAACCAAAAAAGTGTTAAACAAATCAGAATATATTTTATATTTGAGATTCTTCAAATAGCCACCCTTTGCCTTGATGACAGCTTTGCACACTCTTGGCAATCTCTCAACCAGCTTCATGAGATAGTCACCTGGAATGCATTTAAATTAACAGGTGTGCCTTCTTAAAAGTTAATTTGTGGAATTTATTTCCTTCTAAAATGCATTTGAGCCAATCAGTTGTTTTGTGACAAGGTAGCCCCCCTACAGAAGATATATACAGAAGATAGCCCTATTTGGTAAAATACCAAATCCATATTATGCCACGAACAGCTCAAATAAGCAAAGAGAAACAACAGTCCATCATTACTTTAAGACATGAAGGTCAGTCAATATTGAACATTTCAAGAACTTTGAAAGTTTCTTCAAGTGCAGTCGCAAAAAGCATCAAGCGCTATGATGAAACTGGCTCTCATGAGGACCGCAACAGGAATGGAAGACCCAGAGTTACCTCTGCTGCAGAGGATAAGTTCATTAGAGTTACCAGCCTCAGAAATTGCAGCCCAAATAAATACTTCACAGAGTTCAAGTAACAGACACATCTCAACATCAACTGTTCAGAGGAGACTGTGTGAATCAGGCCTTCATGGTCGAATTGCTGCAAAGAAACCACTACTAAAGGACACCAATAAGAAGAAGAGACTTGCTTGGGCCAAGAAACACGATCAATGGACATTAGACCGGTGGAAATTTGTCCTTTGGTCTGGTCTCCAAATTGGAAGTTTTTGGTTCCAACCGCCGTGGCTTTGTGAGAAGCGGTGTGGGTGAACAGATGATCTCCGCATGTGTATTTCCCACCGTAAAGCATGGAGGAGGAGGTGTTATGGTGTGGGGGTGCTTTGCTCTGTGATTTATTTAGAATTCAAGACACACTTAACCAGCATGGCTACCACAGCATTCTGCAGTGATTCGCCATCCAATCTGGTTTGGGCTTAGTGGGACTATCATTGTGGGGAATTTTTGGTTAACTACTCTATCTCACTTAGGGGTGGACAACATAAAAACCAATTATGTTAATTATACATGTTGTAGAATGAAACGCCTATATGCCTTAAATGCTTATGGATTAAGAACCAATTAAAGGGTTAAAACAGAGCAGAGACATTTCTTTAGTGCAAATGATGTGCTTCTGATAATGGATGGTTCCCTCTAGCTCCCTGCAGCTGGTCTGGGTATGGCAATGACATGTGATGGAGATAAAACGTATCGTTGTAGCTGTGTGGAGATGGAAGGAACAATGGAACTAGTGTTATCACTTGTTTGTGCTTATGACCTGACACACATAGCCACATGCACATAGTCAAAAGGAAAAAACATAGTGGCTCAGGGTCCTGGGAGGATGGCTGTTTGGAAAGGCTTAAATGTATGTGGTTGAGAATGGGATGTGGACATGACATGTTTAAACCATGTTTAAGTATTGATTGTTATGTTTTATAATGTGTTATGAAATGATAAGGTTAAAAAAGAATGAACATGATTGATACTTTGTACTCCAGATGCATGCCTGGATAGTGAATATAGTCAATACAGAGTGTGATTGTTCTTTAACGTACACATGTATATAATTTTTGGAGTCACGCCACCAATATAATGAGATAAGAGGCCCCATTTAGAGAAGCGCACGTAGCCCTCGTGAGTAAATAACATGTGACACTGAAGGATGTTAATCATGTACATATAATGGAGTAACTGTGTCTGTATAAAAGGAGAGCTCCTAGTCAGGGAAAACAGGTGTTCTGCAGACCATCTCGGCTTTTTGTTACTTTGTGTAATAAAGGTATATCTTCATTATCAGTATAATGATAATTATCCTCGACATCATCTGTTTTTCAACAGGACAATGACCCAACACACCTCCAGGCTGTGTAAGGGCTATTTTACCAAGATGGAGAGTGATGGAGTGCTGCATCAGATGACCTGGCCTCCACAATACCCCGACCTCAACCCAATTGAGATGGTTTGGGACGAGTTGGACCGCAGAGTGAAGGAAAAGCAGCCAACAAGTGCTCAGCATATGTGGTAACTCCTTTAAGACTGTTGGAAAAGCATTCCAGGTGAAGCCGGTTGAGAGAATGCCAAGAGTGTGCAAAGCTGTCATCAAGGCAAAGGGTGGCTATTTGAAGAATCTCAAATATAAAATTTATTTTGATTTGTTTAACACTTTTTTGGTTACTACATGATTCCATATGTGTTATTTCATAGTTTTGATGTCTTCACTATTATTCTACAATGTAGAAAATAGTAAAAATAAAGAAAACCCCTGGAATGAGTAGGTGTGCCCAAACATTTGACTGGTACTGTATGTATGTGTATGTATGTATATGTATATATACATTAGTGAAAAATATATGGGGGATCGGAAGTGATGCTGACAATTACATTGATGGAAGTTACAATCTATCTGCAATATTAAAGCTGATCTACCCCCTAATTATTATTATTATTAAATAAAATAAGATATAAAATAGTATAAAGTAATCCTTCTTCCCCCACCCCCCCAAAAATTAAATAAAACATTAAAAAAAAGTGGTTGTCCCACTGTCTATCATAAGTTGAATGCACCAATTTGTAAGTCACTCTGGATAAGAGTGTCTGCTAAATGATGTAAATGTAAATGTAATATTTCCTTGACACATTGGAAAGAATTAACAAAAAATACTATTTGGAATACCTGACCACTGTGACTGACCCAAACTTAAGGAAAGCTTTGATTATGTACAGACTCAGTGAGCATAGCCTTGCTATTGAGAAAGGCCGCCATAGGCAGACCTGGCTCTCAAGAGAAGACAGACTATGTGCACACTGCTCACAAAATGAGGTGGAGACTGAGCTGCACTTCCTAACCTCCTGCCAAATGTATGACCATATTAGAGACACATATTTCCCTCAGATTACACAGAGCCACAAAGAATTTGAAAACATATCCAATTTTGATCAACTCCCATATATATTGGATGAAATACCACAGTGTGCCATCACAGCAACAAGATTTGTGACCTGTTACCACAAGAAACATTTATGCCTGTGGGCTGAAAGGGGCCAGAGAACATATTTGTATTAATGAAGCCTAGACTACTGAAAAGGCCAGTCCTTATTGAACCCAGACAGTTTTTGACCCAGATGAACGTGCACACACACTCACAAACACACTCTCTCTTTCTCTATGGTCCTCTATAGCTCAGTTGGTAGAGCATGGTGCTTGCAATGCCCAGATAGTGGGTTCAATTTCCTGGACCACCCGTATGTAAAATGTATGCACGCATGACTATAAGTTCTTTTGAATAAAAGCTAAATGATGATACATTACTCTCTAGCTGTACATCTCAGTATCCCAACCACAATAAAGAAAAATGCACTAACCTGGAGCAGCAGAGCCGGTGGACACAGCCACACTGTCTGTCAGAGTCCCCACCGCAGCTCCCCTTTTCTCCCCCTCTGGACTGCCTGTTCCTGGGGTACCTTCTGCCAGGTAGTTCCACGGCTTCCACATGGACTTCACTATCTTGGCCATCACCTTTAGACAGAGACCACCATACACCCAATACAATGAATACACTGTAATACAATAAACAATACTAGGGCCCAAAAAGTGCCAATATGCCAAAGTACTTAATGGTTCAGTACTTGCAATCAACGGATATTGTAAAAACTGACCAACCTTTCTGTCAGTAGGGGCTGGGGTAGAGGGTGCAAGCTCTTCCTGAGTGGTAGAACTTGGGCTGGGGCTGGGTGTGGCTGGAGGTCTGAGGAAAGCTCCAGAGTCAGGGTCCATGTCTCCCAGGTCTCCCCAGGCTAGAGAGCTCTCTCCTGGGCTCAGCTGCAGTGTGACATACCCCTCAGAGGACTCTGAGAACCAGGGGTCTGTGGCTGAGAAGACAAACATGCTGGATTACATTAACAATAATCAACCAAAACCAGTAACTTTGGTAAAAAGTAGTGATCTATATGGTTACAGTAATAGGATGTAATTTAAGTTGCAAATAATGTTTCTTACAAGAGTGGGCCTCTTCCTCCAGATCAACCAATCCGGTCCAGTTCGAGGGTGTGAGGTCATCAGATGGTGAAAGGTTACGGCTCTCTTTGACTACGGGAGAGCGAGGAGGATTATTCATAGAATCACAATAAGAAAAACCTTGTTGCCATTCAACAACGTAAAGAACAACAACATTAATCTACAGCTATCCATTCATCTCCACACCCACCGGTGGTCGGGGTGCTGCTGGTGGTCTCAGCAGCCAGGGCAGGGCTGTCTGTTCCTCGGGTGTCTGAGTGGCTGGAGCCGGTCAGCTGGCTCCAGGGCTTCCACAAAGACGTGTAGATCTTAGAGATGGGGCCTGGCTTTTTCACATTCCCTGTGAGGCACAATTGGAGTCAATTAATGATTAGTTCAGTCCAGCTTCATTCTGAATGATTCATTCAGTGCAGCTTCAATCTGAAGGATTCATTCAGTGCAGCTTCATTGTGAATGACGGAAACACATTCCTAATGCTTTAGCTCAAGTAGAAAGCGGACAGATGTCCAAGTAAAATCCTATGAATGAGCAATGACCAATAATTTACGGACAGTATATGCAATGAATTAATGTCTAATAATGAATAATCTCTCTCCCCCATCTCTTTCTAAAGCCCTCTTTCACTTCCTAGAAGTCTATCCAGCAGTACCATTCTAAAAACGAGACAGGTTAACGGCCCAATGCAGCCATTTTTATATGAATATCAAATCATTTCTGGGTAACAATTAAGTAACTTACTGTGATTGTTTTCAAATAAAATGGTCAAAAAGAAACAAAAATAGCTTCTTAGCAAAGAGCAATTTCTCAAGCAAGAATTTTGCTAGGACTATCTGGGAGTGGTCTGAGTGGGGAGGGGAAAACTGAAAACTAGCTGTTATTGGCAGAGAGGTTTGGATCTCTCTTTCTTCAAATCAGATCAAATAAAATAAAAGTTTATGGTCACATACACAGTTTAGCAGGTGTTATAGTGGTGAAGTGAAATGCTTATGTTGCTAGCTCCTAACAATGCAGTCAAATGTACATTAACTAATTCATTAACGAATTAACTGCCTGGTTGTCACGACTTCCTCTGAAGCAGCCTCCTCTCCTTGTTCAGGCAGGCTTCGGCGTTCGTCGTCACCGGCCTTCTAGCCACTGCCGCTCCATATCTCATCATTCCATTTGTCTTGTCTTGTCAATTACACACACCTGGTTCATATTCCCCTCATTAGTACGTGTTTAAGTGTTCCCTCTGCCCCCCTTGTCCTTGTGGGTGATTGTTCATTGTGAGGATTAGTAGCTCGGTTGAGCTCAGTATTTTGTATTGCCGGGGTATTTCCCCCATGTGCATGTTTGTTCCAGTGCGCCTGTTTTGCGCACTGGACTGGTTACGCTGGATTACGGAATAAACTCTGTATACTGTGATTTACCCTCCTGCGCCTGACTCCTTCAAATCACGCATCACACTGGTGATGTCACCAGGCAGGCCAACTACTATCGGAGGTTTATCCGGGGCTTTGGCAAGGTCGCAGCTCCCATTACATCTCTGTTGAAGGGTGGGCCGTCCCGGCTCCGCTGGTCTGCTGAGGCGGACAGGGCCATCAGTAACCTGAAGGGTCTGTCCACCTCAGCCCCGGTACTGGCCCACCCCGATCCATCACTACTGTTCGTAGTGGAGGTGGATGCGTCCGAGGTAGGGATAGACGCTGTCCTATCTCAACGCTCGGGCATGCCACCCAAGCTCCGCCCCTGTGCCTTCTTCTCTATGAAGCTCAGCCCTGCGGAGCAGAACTACAACGTTGGTGATCGGGAGCTGCTGGCTGTTGTCCGAGCCCTGACCGTGTGGAGGCACTGGCTCGAAGGGGCGAAGCACCCTTTCCTCGTCTGGACGAACCACCGTAACCTGGAGTACATCCGGGCAGCGAGGAGGCTGAATCCTCGCCAGGCCAGGTGGGCCCTTTTCTTCACCCGGTTTGATTTCACACTATCATACATCCCGGGTACGAAGAATGTGAAGGCAGACGCATTGTCATGGCTGTATGACACAGAGGAGAGGCCCAGAGACAACACCCCCATACTCCCGGCCTCCTTGCATTGTGGCGCCGGTAGTATGGGCGATGGACGCAGATATAGAGCAGGCGTTACACACAGAGCCATCTCCACCTCAGTGTCCAGCTGGGCTGCAGTACGTGCCTGCTCTTCTCTGTGACCGTCTGATCTACTGGGCACACACGTCACCCTCCTCTGGTCACCCAGGTATCGGTCGTTCAGTGTGCTGCCTGACCGGAAAGTACTGGTGGCCTACCTAAGGATGTGAGGGTGTTTTACTCCTCCTGCTCGGTGTGCGCCCAGAGTAAGGCACCTAGGCACCTCCCAGCGGGTAAGTTACAACCTTTACCAGTTCCACAACGACCATGGTCTCACCTGAGTGTTGATTTCCTTACCGATCTTCCCCTCTCCCAAGGTAACACCACCATCCTGGTCGTTGTGGACCACTTTTCCAAGGCCTGCCACCTCCTTCCTCTGCCCGGTCTCCCCACGGCCCTGCAAACTGCGGAGGCCCTGTTTACACACGTTTTCCGGCACTACGGGGTACCAGAGGATATAGTGTCTGACCGGGGTCCCCAGTTCACATCCAAGGTCTGGAAGGCGTTCATGGAATGTCTGGGGGTCTCAGTCAGCCTGACCTCTGGTTTCCACCCCGTGTCTAATGGGCAGGTGGAACGGGTAAATCAGGATGTGGGTAGGTTCCTGCGGTCCTCCGCCTGCCCTGCTGGAAGCTGAGCCCGCGGTTTGTGGGGCTGTTCAAAGTCCTGAGGAGAATCAACGAGGTTACCTATAGGTTATTACTCCCCCATGATTACCGTATTAACCCCTCGTTTCATGTGTCTCTCCTCAGGCCGGTGGTGGCTGGTCCGCTCCAGGAGTCTGAGGTGTGTGAGGTCCCTCCGCCTCCTCTGTACATCGAGGGGGCCCCGGCGTACTCCGTCCGTTCCATCCTGGATTTGAGGCGTTGGGTGGGGGGCCTTCAGTACCTCGTGGAGTGGGAGGGGTACAGTCCAGAGGAACGGTGCTGGGTCCCGGTGAGGGATATCCTCGATCCCTCCCTGTTGTGGGATTTCCACCGTCGCCATCCGGCTCACCCCGCTCCGCGTCCTCCTGGCCGTCCCCGAGGCCGGGGTTGGCGCGCTGCTGGAGCTGCGCGTCAAGGGGGGTGTACTGTCATGACTTCCTCCGAAGCTGCCTCCCCTCCTTGTTCGGGCAGGCTTCAGCGTTCGTCGTCACCGGCCTTCTAGCCACTGCCGCTCCTCATCTCATCATTCCATTTGTTTTGTCTTGTCAATTAAATACACCGGTTCACATTCCCCTCATTAGTACGTGTTTAAGTGTTCCCTCTGCCCCCCTTGTCCTTGTGGGTGATTGTTCATTGTGAGGATTAGTGCTCGGTTGAGCTCAGTATTTTGTATTGCCGGGGTATTTCCCCCATGTGCATGTTTGTTCCAGTGCGCCTGTTTTGCGCACTGGACTGGTTACGCTGGATTACGGAATAAACTCTGTATACTGTGATTTACCCTCCTGCGCCTGACTCCTTCAAATCACGCATCACACTAGTGATGTCACCAGGCAGGCCAAAACTCCATCCCACCAAAACAGGCTGACATTTCAGGTCTTTTTAAACAGCTGTTAAACTAAAAGGGCATTATCATCATTTACACAATTTCACAGTATTATTTCAACCTCATAGTGTGGAAATATAAATAGAACACAGGAAAATCATGTTTTTGACTGCACTGGGCCTTTAACATCATCAGGAACAACACCCATGTTGCTATCGTTACGTCCATGGAAATGGTGGGCAACAGCATCGTCATGGTTACTTCACAAGCAATCAATTTGAATGACATAGCGATTCGTCATAGCTACACCTTTTGATCTCTTCTGGAATCCAGATCTGGACTTTATTCTCACCTCTGTAGCAGTATGCGTCATAGAGGAGTGTGGCGTCCGTAGCATTGGTTGATCCGCTGCTGGTTGTGGTTCCATTGGTGTTGGGTACAACGGTCCGGACCCCTGGCTGATCCCCTCCACAGCCCTGCCTGGGCTGGGTGATAGGGTAGCGGACGCTGCCATCAGAGAGCCAGCCTGGAGAACAGACGTCCAGCCCAGTCGTCCAGGCCAGGTAGAGCTGCCCCACCGTGGCCAACTGTCCCCCCAGGGAGACGCAGAGTTCTGAAGCAGAGGACAGAGACAGACGCCCTGGGACCCAGGAATGAAACACCTCACCTGGATAGAGAGAAGGGGAGAGGGGGAGGGAGAGAGAGAGAGAGAGAGAGAGAGAGAGAGAGAGAGAGAGAGAGAGAGAGAGAGAGAGAGAGAGAGCGAGAGAGAGAGAGAGCGAGAGAGAGAGAGAGAGAGAGAGAGAGCGAGAGAGAGAGAGAGAGAGAGAGAGAGAGAGAGAGAGAGAGAGAAAGAGAGAGGGGGGTAGAGAGACAGGAGGTTCTAAATCAGAAATCTTTATTGTGCTTTCACAAGGCAATGTTATGAAAGTGACTTACGCGGGCCAGATTACCGAATGAGTACGGAGGGCACGTGCCCTGATAACATATGAACATGTCAGTTGTGGGCCCCCTGGAAGTCGCCCCCAGATAGCACATTAACACGTCATAAGCCATAGGAAAATGTGTAGAATTGCAGGAAATTAGCTTTAAAACTACAACATTTTATCTTAGCCTCATGGCAAAATGTATAGAATAGCAGAAAATGTTGCTTGAAAACAGCAAAATGTTCTCTCAGCCTCATGGCAAAATGTATAGAATAGCAGAAAATGTTGATTGAAAACAGCTAAATGTTCTCTCAGCCTCATATCCAAATGTGTAGAATTGCAGGAAATTCACTTTAAAGACGTCCTCCAGTGATTGTTGAACTTTTCTTGTTGAAAAGTGACATCCCAAGTATAAATACAGTAAAATACACCCCCCACCCCACACACTTGTGCTATGTCATGACTTACCTGGACCACCTATTGAGATGTGCCTTTTGATAAGTAAATCAGGTGTTAAATGAGACCTACCCCCAGGATGGAGGGGGGCCCACTGGAGGTAGGTGCCCCGGGGCCTAGATGTGGTAGTCCGGCCCTGAGCTCAGAAGTGTTTGTGTGTGTGTGTGTGTGTGTGTGTGTGTGTGTGTGTGTCTGTGTGCATGCGTGTGTGTGCGTGTGTGTGTGCGTGTGTCTTACCATCCAGTTCCCTGCCGAAACAGTAGACATCAAACATCTCATTAGCGTCTCTCTTCCCATAATTCCTCACACCAGACGAGTATTCCTGGTGTCCATAGCAACCAAGCTCTGGTGACTGGATAGGATAGCTGTGGAGATAGCATTATTAGGATCAGAGCCAGAGAAAACTAGCCTGCACTCCAATGTTCAAACTATGGTTGTCCTCCAAACAGAATGCGGTCTGAGTTTTTCGATAAGTGAGTGTTTGGGTGTAACTGGGGCAGCTCTGTGTGTGTGTGTGTGTTTGTGTGTGTGTGTGCATGCGTTTGTCCGTGAGTTGTGTGTCTGTGTCCTCACCGGACAGTCTGGTCAGAGAGCCATCCGGCAGCACAGTTGGCGTAGCCGTCATGGAACGCTGCCCACAGCTGGGTCGGCGTGGCGATGAGGGCGGAGTTCTCCTGACAGGCCCACTTGGCGTCATCAAATGAGAGGGCGTAACGGTCTCTAGGAGACCAGTAATGGAATACCACACCTGAGGAGAGAGACACAGAGGTGAGGTGACGGACAGACACATTATCTCTCTCTCTCCCTCTCTATCTGCCTCTCTCTCTCTCTCTCTCTCTCTCTCTCTCTCTCTCTCTCTCTCTCTCTCTCTCTCTCTCTCTCTCTCCCTCGCTCCCTTTCTCTCTCTCTTTCTCACTCTTTTCCTCTCTCTCTCTCTCTCTCTCTCTCAATTCAATTCAATTTCAATTCCAATTTAAGGTCTTTATTGGCATGGGAAACGTATGTTAACATTGCCAAAGCAAGTGAAGTAGATAGTAAACAAAAGTGAAATAAACAATGAATATCAACAGTAAACATTACACTCAGAAGTTACAAAAGAATAAAGCCATTTCAAATGTCATATTATGTATATATAAAGTGTTGTAACAATGTGCAAATAGTTCAAGTACAAATGGGAAAATAAATAAACATAAATATGGGTTGTATTTACAATGGTGTTTGTCCTTCACTGGTTGCCCTTTTCTTGTGGCAACAGGTCACAAATCTTGCAGCTGTGATGGCACACTGTGGTTTTTCACCCAGTAGATAAGGGAGTTTATCAAAATTGGGTTTGTTTTCAAATTCTTTGTGGATCGCTGTAATCTGAGGGAAATATGTGTCTCTAATATGGTCATACATTTGGCAGGAGGTTAAGAAGTGCAGCTCAGTTTCCACCTCATTTTGTGGGCAGTGTGCACATAGCCTGTCTTCTCTTGAGAGCCAGGTCTGCCTATGGCGGCCTTTCTCAATAGCAAGGCTATGCTCACTGAGTCTGTACATAGTCAAAGCTTTCCTTAAGTTTGGGTCAGTCACAGTGGTCAAGTATTCTGCCACTGTGTACTCTCTGTTTAGGGCCAAATAGCATTCTAGTTTGCTCAGTTTTTTTGTTTGTTCTTTCCAATGTGTCAAGTAATTCTCTTTTTGTTTTCTCATGATTTGGTTGGGTCTAATTGTGTTGTTGTCCTGGGGCTATGTGGGGTCTGTTTGTGTTTGTGAACAGAGCCCCAGGACCAGCTTACTTAGGGGACTCTTCTCCAAGTTCATCTCTCTGTAGGTGATGGCTTTGTTGTGGAAGGTTTGGGAATCGCTTCCTTTTAAGTAGTTATATACAGCTCTTTTCTGGATTTTGATAATTAGCGGGTATCGGTCTAATTCTGCTCTGCATGCATTATTTGGTGTTTTTCGTTGCACACTGAGGATATTTTTGCAGAATTCTGCATGCAGAGTCTATATTTGGTGTTTGTCCCATTTTGTGAATTCTTGGTTGGTGAGCGGACCCCAGACCTCACAACCATAAAGGGCAATGGGTTCTATAACTGATTCAAGTATTTTTAGCCAGATCCTAATTGGTATGTCAAATTTTATGTTACTTTTGATGGTATAGAAGGCCCTTCTTGCCTTGTCTCTAAGATCGTTCGCAGCTTTGTGGAAGTTACCTGTGGCGCTGATGTTTAGGCCGAGGTATGTATCGTTTTTTGTGTGCTCTAGGACAACAGTGTCTAGATGGAATTTGTATTTGTGGTCCTGGCAACTGGACCTTTTTTGGAACACCATTATTTTTGTCTTACTGAGATTTACTGTCAGGGCCCATGTCTGACAGAATCTGTGCAGAAGATCTAGGTGCTGCTGTAGGCCCTCCTTGGTTGGTGACAGAAGCACCAGATCATCAGCAAACAGTAGACATTTGACTTCCGATTCTAGTAGGGTGAGGCCGGGTGCTGCAGACTGTTCTAGTGCCCTCGCCAATTCGTTGATATATATGTTGAAGAGGGTGGGGCTTAAACTGCATCCCTGTCTCACCCCATGGCCCTGTGGAAAGAAATGTGTGTGTTTTTTGCCAACTTTAACCGCACACTTGTTGTTTGTGTACATGGATTTTATAATGTCGTATGTTTTTCCCCCAACCCCACTTTCCATCAATTTGTATAGCAGACCCTCATGCCAAATTGAGTCAAAAGCTTTTTTGAAATCAACAAAGCATGAGAAGCAATTTGACATTTGCTCAGTACATTGTTTTCACTGAGGAAATGAACTAGTCTGCTGTTAATGATAATGCAGAGGATTTTCCCAAGGTTGCTGTTGTACGCATATCCCACGGTAGTTATTGGGGTCAAATTTGTCTCCACTTTTGTGGATTGGGGTGATCAGTCCTTGGTTCCAAATATTGGGGAAGATGCCAGAGCTAAGAATGATGTTAAAGAGTTTAAGTATAGCTAATTGGAATTTGTGGTCTGTATATTTTATCATTTCATTGAGGATACCATCAACACCACATGCCTTTTTGGGCTGGAGGGTTTGTATTTTGTCCTGTAGTTCATTCAATGTAATTGGAGAATCCAGTGGGTTCTGGTAGTCTTTAATAGTTGATTCTAAGATTTGCATTTGATCATGTATATTTTTTTGCTGTTTGTTCTCTGTTATAGGGCCAAAAAGATTGGAGAAGTGGTTTACCCATACATCTCCGTTTTGGATAGATAGCTCTTCGTGTTGTTGTTTGTTTAGTGTTTTCCAATTTTCCCAGAAGTGGTTAGAGTCTATGGATTCTTCAATTACATTGAGCTGATTTCTGACATGCTGTTCCTTCTTTTTCCGTAGTGTATTTCTGTATTGTTTTAGTGATTCACCATAGTGAAGGCGTAGGCTCAGGTTTTCTGGGTCTCTATGTTTTTGGTTGGATAGGTTTCTCAATTTCTTTCTTAGGTTTTTGCATTCTTCAGATTTTTAGATTTGATAGGGAAGCTGAGAGGTCAAATATACTTTTTAGGTTTTCTACTGCCAAGTTTACACCTTCACTATTACAGTGGAACGTTTTGTCCAGGAAGTTGTCTAGAATGGACTGAATTTGTTGTTGCCTAATTGTTTTTTGGTAGGTTTCGACACTATTTTCCTTCCATCTATAGCATTTCTTACTATTATTCAGTTCCTTTGGCTTTGATGCCTCATGATTGAGTATCTCTCTCTCTCTCTCTTGCTCTCTCTCTCTCTCTTGCTCTCTCTATCTCTCTTTCTCTTTCTCTCTCTCACACTTCCCTTTCTCTCTCTCTTTATCTCTCTCTTTATCTCTCTCTTTATCTCTCTCTTTATTTCTCTCTTTCTCACTCTCTCACCCTCTCCCTCTTCTGTTTCTTTCTTGATCAACACCACAAGGACACACACATACAGTAACTGTATTCACTAAAAATAAACAAGTACTCTATTCACTAGGGTCCCAAGGGGGCTGTTTCAGCAGCATACCGCATTAAACAGCCACACACAGGTTTGTGTTGGGATGCCAAGTGTGTCCTTGTCTCAGCCAAACAGATGGGAGCTTGTACAAGCAATTAGATCATTAGGATGTTAATTCACTCATGAAGGTCACCCAATGAAATGTTACTCTCCATGTGGCAGTGTAAGACACTAAATGAGATGCTAATATCAACATTGGAATGTAGCCACAATGTTACAGTATGTGGAGTATTTTCTAAGCAGGAGATGTGTTCTCACTTATGTTCATTCCTATGCACTTACAAATTCATATTCAAATGGCTTCATTGGCATGGAAACTATTACCACATACATTGCCAAAGCAAACATATAGACACATATCAAATCAATGATGACGCAAATAGATAATAATAATAATAATAATAATAACAATAATAATAATAATAATAGGAAAAATAATTATACTCAATGAGTAGTAACAATTAACAGGACACTACAGTAAGGACAATAATGAAATAGTATATACTATTATATATATATATATATACATCTGATGTGCATGATATAGCCCTACTTTTAGAGAGTATAAAGATACACAGTTTGGCAACCAAATAGGTTCATTCTGAACAGATCAATTGGAAACCCTTTGTGTGTTTTTAGCTGCGTTTCATGGAAGAGCAGTCACAGCCACAGGCCAGTTGTACTTGGTATTCAATCCATGCACTTAATTACAGTGTTACGGACTATTAGCCTGTTAATATGAACCCCATCATGAAAATACAAACAGAAGCAGAGAAAAGTAAGACTGGAGAAAGTAATCATTGTGATATTTATATGATTAATAATATAAAAAGGAGGCTTTGTACCAATACTCAATATGAAGGACCAATGGTCAGTAGCCCTTTCCTGCAGTCAATGACCAAAAGTGCCCTCTTTGGCTTCATGGGTGGAACGTTATTCATATTTTTCATAATTTCATTATGAATAAAGATTTTTTTTTTTTATGACGAAAATCCGGTGTTTCTATGTCAAACAGTTTAGTTATATTTCAGTTTTCTATGATGTATATAAAGTGTAATATTGGGATGTCACATTTTCCCACTGAGGTTTCTTAGGTGTCATTAATGATCATTTACAGGGACAAAGAGCTTGTATGGATTCATTTAGCTTTCAGAGGTATTGATGAAGTTTACTCCAAGGTTGTGGAAATCATAAGTATTTTACTAAATAAACTAAAGAATTCACAGACGATACTTCTTGTAATTGTTGCATACCTATTCGGAACAATCAAGATGTATTGTATTGTATTGGGGAAAGAAGGTATCTCACCTTCTGAATCACACCAGCTATAAACCACTCACCTGTGACCACAAGGGGCACTATGTCTCGCTCGTAGTCGTCTACAATGACAATCTGGCAGTGGTAGGTGCCTGTGTCGTTGCTACGGAGGCCTGAGATCTCCATGGTAGCATTTAGGTTGTTAGCAGCGTATCCAAGCAACCTGACCCGGCCAGCGAAAGCCTTATTCACTTTCACCATATCACCTTTGGGAAAGAATGAAAAAATACAAATTTTTCTATGAAAGTTTATAGACCTTTTCAACTGTCAAAACAATAACCCTCTAATCATTTTGTCATAACAAATTAAGCGTATTACAAACACCCAAATATGGCATGTTTAAGTCAATGTTGATTGAAACTAATATAATTGAATCACTACCTAAAATTTAAAAGAAGCAGGACCATCCATACCCTTTTCCTGCAGTCAAATTACCTAGTGGCCTCATGGAATGTTGTTAATATTTTTCATAATTTCATAATTAATAAACATTATCTTCTTTATTTTTGCCGAAAAATGTCAGTCTTCTGTGATGTACATAAAGTGTAATATTGGGATAAAAACTCAAAATTGGATACATTTCAACTCTATATCTGACATGGTACAGGTCTCTTCTTTCTTGTATTAAGCCCATAACCATGAGTATGAGGTGTATACTCTTGTTTCGAAGTAGATTTGTTTAAGACTACCAAGAAACACTCTGAGTGACCCTGATTTAGCCCACTGGAGTAAAAGGTTAAAGGAAGTGGAGAAAACTGCTCAACACCGAACCCCATGGAGGAAGTTTGTGAATTACCTATGCTCCCCAAAGAGCAAAAGGATTTAATTCAAGTTACTTTCTTTACCCTTGGCTGAGAGAACCGTCTGCTCCAGGGGACCCCCCTTGCCACCCTGCGGTATCCAGGTTTGGGTCCACTGGATGTGGGCAGGTTGGCTGGAAGGGCTGGGCTCACTGGGCTGGAGGGTGAAGACACACGGGAGGTGGGCGATGCCAGCCAGGGGCTCTCGTACGGTAGGGTGGGTGACTCTACGCATGTTCACTATGGAGGATGCCTCGCTCATACCTATAGAAAGGAGATACAGGAAGAACGACAGGGTCATGAGTTGAGGGAAGAAGGGAAAAAGAGAAAGAAGGAGAGGAAGTATCAGAGAAATAGATTTTACTCATATGGGTACATCCAATATGGCCGCCGCCCACCCACCACAGAATATTCTCTTGAACGGTATGTCCCCTTCTAGTAATTATATTTCTATGGAAGGTGCTCAGAGTTCTGTCAGTACAGGATTAATGGTTAGTGTGACAAGGACATGTTTCGTCAGTCTGGTCTATTGGAACCCATGACTTACTGAGAGAGCAGAAGACGAATGAGAGGACCTGAGATTCCAGGAAGTGTAGAGTCACACGGACATTTGCAGACATGCACAGCACGCACGCACACACACACACACACAGACACTTGGCTGGCTTGAAAGATAATTAATTCAAATTTCAGCATGTTAATTTCATCACACTCATATCTGCACTCACACCTGCTCTCCAGTCACTCTCTCTCTCTTTCTCTCACCCACTCCCTCATTTTATCTCCCCATCTCTCTGTTTCTATCTTTCTCTCCTCTCTCTGTTTCTATCTTACTCTCCTCTCTCTGCTGCTATCTTTCTCTCCTCTCTGTTTCTATATTTTTCTCCTCTCTCTGCTTCTATCTTTCTCCCCTCTCTCTGCTTCTATCTTTCTCCCCTCTCTCTGCTTCTAACTTGCTCCCCTCTCTCTGCTTCTATCTTTCTCTCCTCTCTCTGCTTCTATCTTTCTCCCCTCTCTCTGCTTCTATCTTTCTCCCCTCTCTCTGCTTCTATCTGTCTCTCCTCTCTCTGATCTATCTTTCTCTCTCCTCTCTCTCCTCTCTCTCCTCTCTCTGCTTCTATCTTTCTCTCCTCTCTCTGTTTCTATCTTTCTCTCCTCTCTCTGTTTCTATCTTTCTCTCCTCTCTCTGTTTCTATCTTACTCTCCTCTCTCTGCTGCTATCTTTCTCTCCTCTCTCTGTTTCTATCTTTCTCTCCTCTCTCTGTTTCTATCTTACTCTCCTCTCTCAGCTGCTATCTTTCTCTCCTCTCTCTGTTTCTATCTTTCTCTCCTCTCTCTGTTTATATCTTTCTCTCCTCTCTGTTTCTATCTTTTTCTCCTCTCTCTGCTTCTATCTTTCTCTCCTCTCTGCTTCTATCTTTCTCCCCTCTCTCTGCTTCTATCTTTCTCCCCTCTCTCTGCTTCTATCTTTCTCTGCTCTCTCTGCTTCTATCTTTCTCTCCTCTCTCTGTTTCTATCTTTCTCTCCTCTCTCTGTTTCTATCTTTCTCTCCTCTCTCTGTTTCTATCTTACTCTCCTCTCTCTGCTGCTATCTTTCTCTCCTCTCTCTGCTTCTATCTTTCTCTCCTCCCTCTGTTTCTATCTTTCTCTCTTCTCTCTGCTTCTATCTGTCTCTCCTCTCTCTGTTTCTATCTTTCTCTCCTCTCTCTGTTTCTATCTTTCTCTCCTCTCTCTCCTCTCTCTGCTTCTATCTTTCTCTCCTCTCTCTGCTTCTATCTTTCTCTCCTCTCTCTGCTTCTATCTTTCTCTCCTCTCTCTGCTTCTATCTTTCTCTCCTCTCTCTGTTTCTATCTTTCTCTCCTCTCTCTGTTTCTATCTTTCTCTCCTCTCTCTGTTTCTATCTTTCTCTCCTCTCTCTGCTTCTATCTTTCTCTCCTCTCTCTGCTTCTATCTTTCTCTCCTCTCTCTGTTTCTATCTTTCTCTCCTCTCTCTGTTTCTATCTTTCTCTCCTCTCTCTGCTTCTATCCTCTCTGTTTCTATCTTTCTCTCCTCTCTCTGCTTCTATTTTTTTCCCCTCTCTCTGCCACTACAGTGGCCTATCTCTACCCCCTCTCTGTCCTTTCTTATCTTTGTAAAAGGGTCAGGGTTCATCGCTCTGCAGATAAGTATCTGTAATTCACTCAGTACAGTTGCCGTGAGATACAGCCTCAGGGTAACCATGGAAACAGGAATATCGGTAAAGGCTTCCTACCAACCCCTCCCCCCACCCCAATCTTTCTGACTTCCTCCTTAAATCATCACCACATCTGGCAGATATACAGTTCCTACCTTCTAACACAAACTATTATATTTTAAGCCGATTTCTTAATCTGAAATTATTTCTCTGAAGGCCCCCCTTACTCACTCTACATTGTCATATTTTGGAGAACATAGTACTGTACCTAAAACATTTGAATTTGGCATTTTAAAAAGTGATACCTTAACATGGGTGTTTGCCATCAGTCTCAACACAAGTCATCTACAAATACCATCGTAGTTATCCGTTATGGTTGTGACTTAAGTCTGCTCGTCTGTAACACTAAGATAAACACACAGCATATCAACCAGAACAGTCACGTCTCAAGATCCTTATGTCAACTAAGCTCCAATTTGTTTTGGGATTTTTGTACAGATTTTTGCACATCCTTTTGTGTTCCCTTTCAATTTCAACCTCCTTTCTCAAACACATCCAATTTGTAGATATATAAAACAAATGTGGGCCTAAAGGGGAAAACGCTGTATGAAAAAACAAAGGTTTATTTTGCCCGGAGTTGGAATAATGTGTTTAAGCCGCATGGTTGGAAAGGATGGCGGGTGAAATCCCCAGAAGATATCTCCCATCTCCATTTAGATTGGAATGTTTTCACAAGCGGACCCCCCCCTATAGAGAATCCCCATGTCTGTGTTCTAAAAGCATGATGCCGCTTCATCCCAAACCAGACGTAATCACAAACACTGTTTGGTATGGGGTGGGGGGGGGGGGGGGTTGCAGAGAGAGAGAAGGAGAGAACAGACGGACTGACAAAGACAGAGATAACCACTGTGATTTTATTTATTTTTTAAACACCCAAAGTATGGAAGTGACAGCAAAAACAAAAGAAAAGACGGAGAAAAGACGGAGAGTTCTTAAAGGGGAGAACGAGGATGGAGAAGACATGGACGACTCTTACTGTCATTAACAGAAGCCATTTTATGGTATTCTTGTCAGAGGGGCAAACTATGTGTATCGAAATAAACTGCCAGTCTTACTAAGTGTCCTTCCAGGCTGTTTTCTCATTCGCCTCATTCTTCTCCCTGCCTATTGCTCACTGTTGATAAGCTTCAAGCAGTGTAGCACTGACATACAGGAGCCCTGCCAGTGATCTGAGACAGAAGCACATTATTCAGTCATGTCTGTTCTGCTACTGCACAGCTGTCTTCGGGTGTGACGGGCTAGTCCAATGAGATGGTCCCTCTGTTTCAAGTCAGTTTAATGCCTACAAGATAGATGTTATGGATGCAAACAGACAGGTAGACACACACACACGCACACACGCACACACACACACACACACACACACATGCACTTATGCACACGCACACACACACAAACTCACACACACACACACACACACAAACACCATCATCACACAGCAAAGCCCAGCAGATTCTTAGGCCTCAGGGCATTCTCTCACAGCACCTGCAGCCATCCATCTATCGGCTAGGATATCCATGGCAACAGCAGCTGGAGGATAGCTGGCCAGATAGGTAGTGGTGTGTGGTATGTGTGTGGTGTGTGGTGTGTGGTGTGTGTGTGTGTGTGTGTGTGTGTGTGTGTGTGTGTGTGTGTCAGTGGAGCCTGCTGAGGGGAGGACGGCTCATAATAATGGCTGGAACAGAGCAAATAGAATGGTTTCAAACACATGGAAACCATGTTTTTGATGTATTTGATACCATTCCACATATTCCGCTCCAGCCATTACCATGAGCCCGTTCTCCCAATTAAGGTGCCACCAATCTCCTGTGGTGTGAGTTTGTGTGTGTGTGTGTGTGCATACAGTACCAGTCAAAAGTTTGGACACACCTACTAATTTAAGAGTTTTTCTTTATTTTGACTATTTTCTACATTATAGAATAATAGGGAAGACATCAAAACTTTGAAATAACACATATAGAATCATGTAGTAACCAAAAAAGTGTTAAAAAAATCAAAATATATTTTATATTTGAGATTCTTCAAATAGCCACCCTTTGCCTTCACGACAGCTTTGCACACTCTTGGCATTCTCTCAACCAGCTTCACCTGGAATGCTTTTCCAACAGTCTTGAAGTAGTTCCCACATATGCTGAGCACTTGTTGGCTGCTTTTCCTTCACTCTGCCGTCCGACTCATCCCAAACCATCTCAATTGGGTTGAGGTCGGGGGATTGTGGAGGCCAGGTCATCTGATGCAGCACTCCATCACTTTCCTTGGTCAAATAGCCCTTACACAGCCTAGAGGTGTGTTTTGGGTCATTGTCCTGTTGAAAAACAAATGATAGTCCCACTAAGCCCACACCAGATGGGATGGCGTATCACTGCAGAATGCTGTGGTAGCCATGCTGGTTAAGTTTGCCTTGAATTCTAAATAAATCACAGACAGTGTCACCAGCAAAGCACCCCCACACCATAACACCTCCTCCTCCATGCTTTACGGTGGGAAATACACATGCAGAGATCATCCGTTCACCCACACCGCGTCTCCCAAAGCCACAGCGGTTGGAACCAAAAATCTCCAATTTGGACTCCAGACCAAAGGACAAATTTAAAGGACAAATTTCCACCAGTCTAATGTCCATTGATCATTTTTCTTGGCCCAACCAAGTCTCTTCTTCTTATTGGTGTCCTTTAGTACTGGTTTCTTTGCAGCAATTCGACCATGAAGGCCTGATTCACACAGTCTCCGAGTCCGTACGGGAGTTGCAGCGATGAGACAAGACTGTAACTACCAATTTGATATCACGAAATTGGGGAGAAAAAGGGGCAAATAAATAAAATAAATAAAAAATACCTATGATGGTGCCACATTGAAAGTCACTGAGCTCTTCAGTAAGGTAATTCTACTGTCAATGATTTTCTATGGAGATTGCATGGCTGTGTGCTCGATTTTATACGTCCCGGGGAAGGACTGCCCGTTCCATGATCTCGCCATCACGGTTGACAACTCCGTTGTGTCCTCCTCCCAGAGTGCGAAGAGCCTTGGCGTGACCTTGGACAACACCCTGTCGTTCTCCGCTAACATCAAGGCGGTGACCCGATCCTATAGGTTCATGCTCTACAACATTCGGAGAGTACGACCCTGCCTTACACAGGAAGCGGCACAGGTCCTAATCCAGGCACTTGTCATCTCCCGTCTGGATTACTGCAACTCGCTGTTGGCTGGGCTCCCTGCCTGTGCCATTAAACTCCTACAACTCATCCAGAATGCCGCAGCCCGTCTGGTGTTCAACATTCCCAAGTTCTCTCACGTCACCCCACTCCTCCGCACACTCCACTGGCTTCCAGTTGAAGCTCGCATCTGCTACAAGACCATGGTGATTGCCTACGGATCTGTGAGGGGAATGGCACCTCCATACCTTCATGCTCTGATCAGTCCCTACACCCAAACGAGGGCATTGCGTTCATCCACCTCTGGCCTGCTGGCCCCCCTACCTCTGCGGAAGCATAGTTCCCGCTCAGCCCAGTCGAAACTGTTCGCTGCTCTGGCACCCCAATGGTGGAACAAGCTCCCTCACGACGCCAGGACAGCGGAGTCACTCACCACCTTCCGGAGACACTTGAAACCCCACCTCTTTAAGGAATACTTGGGATAGGATAAAGTAATCCTTCTATCCCCCCTTACCCCACCCACAAAAAAAAAAAAAAAAAAAATCACTATAAGGCTATAAGGTGAATGCACCAATTTCTAAGTCGCTCTGGATAAGAGCGTCTGCTAAATGACGTAAATGTAAATGTAACGGTTGTGGCTGAAACAGCCAAATCCACTAATTTTGAAGGGTGTCCACATACTTTTGTACAGGGGCGCAAATTTCACTGGGGAATTTACGCCCCAAACCCCCCCCCTCCCCCCAGTTTTTGTCCCACCCAGTTTTATAATTGTAATGTGATACAAAACGAGACACGGTGTGCTTTAGGACCATGCAGACACCTCTGAGCGTTCAGGTAGGCTGTTTGGAGTGTTTATCTGACTGGATAAAAATATGTCCCCCCCACTTCTAAAACCAAAGTTGCGCCCCTGCTTTTGTCTATACAGTATAGTGTATATATATTTATATAAACACACACAAACTCTCTCTCACACTCAAGTACATTACAGTATCTGCCAAATCCCATCAAGGCCTTTTAAATCGATCATGAAGAAAAATAAAATTAATCTATCTAAGCCTATAAGGACACAGACAGTTTGTGGGCCCTCTAACATCACGTACACTAACCACAGGCTTAGATAGACTTCCAACACAGAGTCATTCTGTCTTTGTTGTTCCAGCACAGGAACATTTGATGCAGTGTAATTGAACAGACGGTCGACTAAAGTTCCATCAATGGGTTTGGAACCGTTCCAGTACCACAGAGCCTTTCTGCAAACATCCAAGGCATATTAACTCTCAGTTAGCTACATTACTCAGATTATCACAATAGTCTTTTGTTGGATGACAACAATGTTTTTAGTGATATATGGATCAGAAACCTGTAACCTACAGATGTAAGATCTTAATTCTGTTTTTATATTTTTTATTACCCACTGAGATCTAACTAAAACGTGGGTTATGCATTATCTTGGGTGGGGTTCAAGTTGTGCTTTTATCTTTTGAAATGTGCCTGTGATTTCCAGCAGTACCTCATATTGTCCCAGACTGACAGGTTAGTAAATAAGACGGCTCACCCAGCAGTAGCAGAGACAGGAGAGCCTGCAGACCAGCTGCACACACAGCCACTGCCATCACGGACCTGCAGAGACAAAGAAAGAGAGAGAGAGAGAGAGAGACATAGAGACATAAAGAGAGAGAGAGAGAGAGAGAGGGGGGGAGAGACAGCGAGAGAGGGAGAGAGAGAGAGAGAGAGAGAGAGAGGGAGAGAGACAGAGAGAGACAGACAGACAGAGAGAGAGTAGAGAGAGAGAGCGAGACATACAGAGTGAGACAGCGAGAGAGAGAGACAGAGAGAGAGCGAGAGAGAGAGAGAGTGAGAGAGAGAGAGAGAGAGAGAGAGAGAGAGAGAGAGAGATATCATTAAGATTCAAAGGGAATGGTTATAGTAGTATCTGTCTGTCAATCTCTCACTCTCTCTCTCTTCCACTTCTCCCCAGGTAGAAACATTCTGTCTGTCAATCTCTCACTCTCTCTCTCTTCCACCTCTCCCCAGGTAGAAACATTCTGTCTGTCAATCTCTCACTCTCTCTCTCTTCCACCTCTCCCCAGGTAGAAACATTCTGTCTGTCAATCTCTCACTCTCTCTCTCTTCCACCTCTCCCCAGGTAGAAACATTCTGTCGGTCAATGCATGTGCACGTTCATATGTGTATGTGAGTGTGCGTGTCTATGTGCACATACACTGTGTGTCTGTGTGAGTGTGTGTCTTTGTGAGCGCGAGTGCGCGAGTGCGCGTGTGTACGTGTCTATGAGCATGTGCACTGTGGGTGTGTTGTGTTCTGTGTGATATTTATGTCTCCTTTGCTGTATTTGTACCAACAGCTGCAGAGAGATCGAACTCTTCTCTATTCTCTATTGTTTGACTCTATTATGCAGGAGGAGGGGGTCTTTGTAATGCTCCCTATTGAGCTGCTAGATCGCTTTCACTGTGAGCAGACATGGTGACCTTTCACCTTTCCGCCATGTTGGAAATCCTGACCCACATGAGGAATGAGCCTCTGGTAGAAAGAGAGTCGGGCAGAGAGCCTGGTGGGGAGAGAGCCTGGTGGGCAGAGAGCCTGGTGGGGAGAGAGCCTGGAGGGCAGAGAGCCTGGTGGGCAGAGAGCCTGGTGGGCAGAGAGCCTGGTGGGGAGAGAGCCTGGTGGGGAGAGAGCCTGGAGGGCAGAGAGCCTGGTGGGCAGAGAGCCTGGTGGGCAGAGAGCCTGGTGGGGAGAGAGCCTGGTGGGGAGAGAGCCTGGTGGGGGAGAGAGCCTGGAGGGCAGAGAGCCTGGTGGGCAGAGAGCCTGGTGGGCAGAGAGCCTGGTGGGGAGAGAGCCTGGTGGGGAGAGAGCCTGGTGGGGAGAGAGCCTGGTGGGGAGAGAGCCTGGTGGGGAGAGAGCCTGGTGGGGAGAGAGCCTGGTGGGCAGAGAGCCTGGTGGGCAGAGAGCCTGGTGGGGAGAGAGCCTGGTGGGGAGAGAGCCTGGAGGGCAGAGAGCCTGGTGGGCAGAGAGCCTGGTGGGCAGAGAGCCTGGTGGGGAGAGAGCCTGGTGGGGAGAGAGCCTGGTGGGGAGAGAGCCTGGAGGGCAGAGAGCCTGGTGGGCAGAGAGCCTGGTGGGCAGAGAGCCTGGTGGGGAGAGAGCCTGGTGGGGAGAGAGCCTGGTGGGGAGAGAGCCTGGTGGGGAGAGAGCCTGGTGGGGAGACCAAACTCCCTCAGCTCAGAGTCTATACAGAAGACATCACAGAAGCATCTCAGGGGGATGGAGTATTCAAGAAATGTAATGTGGGTTTGGTATCTTTGTGGTATAGGATGAGTTTGTCAATGCAAAGCGTATTTATGTGCAAATTGACAATAACGTATTATTCCATCTGTATCCCATTCCTGACATACAGTATATCACCTACTGTACAATACAATCAGCCCTGAATTCAGAGGGTTTAGAGTACATGTTCATCGGATGAAGACATGGTGGTCTGTGGACCCCTAGGCAGGAGGTGACTGGTATTGGTGAGACCCCACTGTGCTGAACACTTAAGTTAGACTAACACAGAATTTCCCTAGTGGTGGGTTCAGGACCCACTTGTGCACCATTGCTGATTCAGTTTGGGTCCCGGTTAGACACATTGGTTATGCTCACAGGGTGAGCCACACTAAAATTCTAAAACGGTTTGGGTGGGTCATGATGATGGCACAAAAAAGGATTGACCACATCTGCTCTAAGCAGACAGGGTTACAGAGCTGCAGTAGAGGGTGTGGGACTGGCCACGGCCCAACAGCCACTGTAGTCTCAGCTAGCATACTGAGTAGGAGAGTAAGGGGCTGCCTATGGGCATCACCATGGAAACCATACAACTCTCCCTCCTATAGACGGCCCATTCAAGCCTTTGATTCAAGGGATTTACAACAGTACACTGTGGACCTGAATGCACCATCTGTATACTAACCAGCCTCTCCTATTGTTGCAGAGGAGCCATCGGATGTAGTTAACGCCTTCCTCTCCTTTCAGACCTCCTTTCTTTATTTCACACGCAGAGTTGTCTGAGGCGGAGAAAAGCGCTCAAGGAGGCTCTAGAATGTGTCTGTGAATGGGGGTGTCCATTCCGTCCATTCTGATTGTATGGGCTGAATAGGAGACATTCTAAGAGGCCTGACACAGCATACGGTGGGACTGACTGAGATCCAACCAGACAACCACCCCTGTGACAGACAGGACTGGGAGAAGAGAGATACAGTCTTGCTCTGTGCTGAGCTGAGCTGTCTATTGGTGCAGAACAGCAAATGCACTGAACCCAATGACTTCGCTATCATGATGACTTCAGCAGGAAAGGAAGGGCCCCCCAACCTAGCGCTTTTGCCCCAAGGCCCCCACCCTGCTGGACTGAAAGCATTCTACCATGTCTTTCAGTGGGCTTTTCTGCTATTGTCAACCCTGAAGGTTTGCTTTGGAGGCATTTGTGCACTGCCAACCCTAAATAGAAAACTGCAGGGAAAAACTGCTATGCTCCATCAGAGAAATGAAAAGCCGGTGGAATACACAGAATCGAACCAATCACCTTTCCACCCCATGGTGGTGGTAGGAGGGGGGATACCTCTAAATCACTCCCCACGATCGCATACATCTAGTGGGCATGAGCTCTCCCCACTGCCTGCTCTCATTACCACAGATATAAGCAGGCCTGTGTGTGTGTGTGTGCGTTCCCTTTAGTTAATCAACCCAATGGCTTTAAAGTCCCTTTAGTTAATCAACCCAATGGCTTTTAAGTCCCTTTAGTTAATCAACCCAATGGCTTTTAAGTCTCTTTAGTTAATCAACCCAATGGCTGTTAAGTCCCTTAAGTTAATCAACACAATGGCTGTTAAGTCCCTTTAGTTAATCAACCAAATGGCTGTTGAGTCCCTTCCGTCAATCAACTCAATGGCTGTTAAGTCCCTTTAGTTAATCAACCCAACGGCTGTTAAGTCTCTTTGGTTAATCAACCCAATGCCTGTTAAGTCTCTTTAGTTAATCAACCCAACAGCTGTTAAGTCTATTTAGTTAATCAACTCAATGGCTGTTAAGTCCCTTTAGTTAATCAAACCAACGGATGTTAAGTATGTTTAGTTAATCAATCCAATGCCTGTTCATTCCCTTTAGTTAATTAACCCAATGGCTGTTAAGTCACTTTAGTTAATCAACATAATGGCTGTTAAGTCCCTTTAGTTAATCAACCCAACGGCTGTTAAGTCCCTTTAGTTAATCACCTCAATGGTTGTTAAATCCCTTTAGTTAATCAACTCAATGGCTGTTAAGTCCCTTTAGTTAATCAACCCAATGCCTGTTAAGTCTCTTTAGTTAATCAACCCAATGGCTGTTAAATCTCTTTAGTTAATCAAGCCAATGGCTGTTAAGTCTCTTTAGATAATCAACCCAATGGCTGTTATGTCCCTTTAGTTATTCAACTCATGTCACGCCCTGACTCAGAGGACGCTTATATGTTGAGTCAGGGTGTGTATATTCATTGTTGTGATGTTCTATGTTGTATTTTCTATGTTTAGATCTAGGATGTCTAGATCTATGTTGGCCGGTGTGGTTCCCAATCAGAGACAGCTGTCGCTTGTTGTCTCTGATTGGGGACCATACTTAGGCAGCCTATTGGCACTAGTGGGTTGTGGGATCTTGTTCCGTGTGAGGTATGTTGTTTATCTACCTTGGACTTCACGTTTCGTTTCATTTGTTGTTTTGTAGTGGTGTTTATTCAGTATAAATAAACATGTATGCATATCACGCTGCGCCTTGGTCCGTCCCGTCTATAAACGAACGTGACAGAAGATCCCACCAAACGAGGACCAAGCAGCGTGCCCAGGAAGAGCGAATAGTCATGTCACAGGTGGGTAAATTGTGGTCATGGGAAGAGATATTCGCGGGGAAAGGGCCATGGGCGAAGGTAGATGCCCAGGCAGGAGAGGAGCAATGGCAACACGGAAGCCGGCCGAGGAGGAGGCCCGAGAAGCAGCCCCAATAAAATTTCTGGGGGGGCTAAAGGGGTGGTCGGGGAGCGATAGAGAAGAGCCCCGACCACTGCACCCAGTTGGGTTTCAGATTGGGTCCCTACGACCTTGGGAAGAGGAGTGGGAACAGTATTACACTGAGGAGTCGGAGGATGACGACGACGACGAGTGTCAGTTCCCTAGCTCGTGGGGGCTCCCGGAGGAGTCCTCATGGGAAGAGGAGTGCCGACAACGGAGACCCGTGAGGCAACCCCAAGAAAAAAAAATTGGGGGGCACACGGTGTGGACGACGAGGCAGCAGGAGGCAGCGACAGGGCGGATCTGCAGGTTAGGAGAGGAGGCCACCATGTTACGGGGGCTATTGGTTCAGAGGGAGCAGGAGTTAATCGGTCAGAGGGAGGAGCTACAGGAGGCTAAAAGGGAGAAGGAAGGTGTAGAGGCACGGCGAGAGGAGCTGGTTAGGTAGCAGAAGGAGCGGGGGTTAATAAAGGAACCCAGTCCCGCTCCTCGCACCAAGCAAGTGGTGCATGTCGCCAGTCAAGTCCGGCACGTACCTGCTCCCCGCACTAAGCCAGTGGTGCGTGTTCCCAGTACGGCCCGACCCGTTCCTGCTCCCCGCACTAAGCCAGTGGTGCGTGTTCCCAGTACGGTCCGGCCCGTTCCTGCTCCTCGCATCAAGCCAGTGGTGCGCGTCGCCAGCCCGGTCCGGCCTGATCCTGCTCCTCGCACCAAGCCAGTGGTGCGCGTCGCCGGCCCGGCCTGTTCCTGCTCCTCGCACCAAGCCAGTGGTGCGCGTCGCCAGCCCGGCCTGTTCCTGCCCCTCGCACCAAGCCAGTGGTGCGCGTCGCCAGCCCGGTCCGGCCTGTTCTTGTCCCTCGCACCAAGCCAGTGGTGAGCGTCGCCAGCCCGGCCCGGCCTGTTCCTGCTCCTCGCACCAAGCCAGTGGTGCGCGTCGCCAGCCCGGTCCGGCCTGTTCCTGTTCCTCGCACCAAGCCAGTGGTGCGCGTCGCCAGCCCGGCCCGGCCTATTCCTCCCCCTCGCACCAAGCCAGTGGTGCGTGTTCCTAGTCCGGCCCAGCCCGTGCCTGCTCCTCGCACCAGACCAGTGGTGCGGGTGTCCAGTCCGGCACGGCCCATGCCTGTTCCACCGGTGCCTGGTCCGGTACCGGTCAGCTGCTCCACTCCGGAGCCAGAGCAGTCCGCTCCACCGGGGTACAGTCCAGATCCGGTCAGCGGATCCACTCCGGAGAAAGAGCAGTCCGCTCCACCGGTGCCTGATCCAGCTCCGGTCTGCGGCTCCACTCCGGAGTCAGAGCAGTTCGCTCCACCGTCGTCGGGTCCAGCTCCAGTCAGCGGTTCCAGTCCAGACCCAGACGTCAGCCCCTCTCCAGGTTCGGGGTCTCCCACACCAGGGTCCAGACAGGGCTTGGGACTTCGTGGGAGGAAGGAGAGGGGAAGCAGTGCGCCGAGGTCCAGACCAGACCAGGGGCGCAACAGGGAGGCGGAAAATAGGTGGTGGTCACGCCCGGAGCCGGATCCGCCTCCGAGGCAGAATGCCCACCCGGACCCTACCCTGTTATGTTTAGGTTGCGCGGTCGGAGTCCGCACCTTTGGGGGGGTTCTGTCACGCCCTGACTCAGAGGACGCTTATATGTTGAGTCAAGGAGTGTATATTAATTGTTGTGATGTTCTATGTTGTATTTTCTATGTTTAGATCTAGGATGTCTAGATCTATGTTGGCCGGTGTGGTTCCCAATCAGAGACAGCTGTCGCTCGTTGTCTCTGATTGGGGACCATACTTAGGCAGCCTATTGGCACTAGTGGGTTGTGGGATCTTGTTCCGTGTGAGGTATGTTGTTTGTCTACCTTGGACTTCACGTTTCGTTTCATTTGTTGTTTTGTCGTTGTGTTTATTCAGTATAAATAAACATGTATGCATATCACGCTGCGCCTTGGTCCGTCCCGTCTATAAACGAACGTGACAACTCAATGGCTGTTAAGTCACTTTAGATAATCAACCCAATGGCTGTTAAGTCTCTTTAGATAATCAACCCAATGGCTGTTAAGTCCCTTTAGTTAATCAACTCATTGGCTGTTAAGTCCCTTTAGTTAATCAACCCAATGGCTGTTAAGTCCCTTTAGTTAATCAACTCAATGGCTGTTAAGTCCCTTTAGTTAATCAACCCAATGGCTGTTAAGTCCCTTTAGTTAATCAAGCCAATGCCTGTTAAGTCTCTTCAGATAATCAACCCAATGGCTGTTAAGTCCCTTTAGTTAATCAACTCAATGGCTGTTAAGTCCCTTTAGTTAATCAACCCAATGGCTGTTAAGTCCCTTTAGTTAATCAACCAAATGGCTGTTGAGTCCCTTTCGTCAATCAACTCAATGGCTGTTAAGTCCCTTTAGTTAATCAACCCAACGGCTGTTAAGTCTCTTTGGTTAATACACCCAATGCCTGGTAAGTCTCTTTAGATAATCAACCCAATGGCTGTTAAGTCTCTTTGGTTAATCAACCCAATGCCTGTTAAGTCCCTTTAGTTAATCAACCCAATGGCTGT
Source organism: Coregonus clupeaformis (assembly GCF_020615455.1). Taxonomy (NCBI): domain Eukaryota; kingdom Metazoa; phylum Chordata; class Actinopteri; order Salmoniformes; family Salmonidae; genus Coregonus; species Coregonus clupeaformis. Next base: position 56,978,144 of record NC_059212.1, read on the forward strand.
TAAGTCCCTTTAGTTAATCAACCAAATGGCTGTTAAGTCTCTTTGGTTAATCAACCCAATGCCTGTTAAGTCTCTTTAGTTAATCAACCCAATGGCTGTTAAGTCTATTTAGTTTATAAACCCAACAACTGTTAGGCCCCTTTAGTTAATCATCCCAATGGCTGTTAAGTCTCTTTAGTTAATCAACCCAACGGCTGTTAAGTCTCTTTAGTTAATCAACCCAATGGCTGTTAAGTCCCTTTAGTTAATCAACCCAATGTCTGTTAAGTCTCTTTAGATAATCAACCCAATGGCTGTTAAGTCTCTTTAGTTAATCAACCCAACAGATGTTAAGTCCCTTTAGTTAATCAACCCAATGGCTGTTAAGTCCCTTTAGTTAATCAACCCAATGTCTGTTAAGTCTCTTTAGATAATCAATCCAATGGCTGTTAAGTCTCTTTGGTTAATCAACCCAATGCCCGATAAGTCTCTTTAGTTAATCAACCCAATGGCTGTTAAGTCTCTTTAGTTAATCAACCCAACAGCTTTTAAGTCCCTTTAGTTAATCAACTCAATGGTTGTTAAGTCACTTTAGTTAAACAACTCAATGGCTGTTAAGTCCCTTTAGTTAATCAACCCAATGCCTGATAAGTCTCTTTAGTTAATCAACCCAATGGCTGTTAAGTCTCTTTAGTTAATCAACCCAACAGCTTTTAAGTCCCTTTAGTTAATCAACTCAATGGTTGTTAAGTCACTTTAGTTAAACAACTCAATGGCTGTTAAGTCCCTTTAGTTAATCAACCCAATGGCTGTTAAGTCCCTTTAGTTAATCAACCCAATGGCTGTTAAGTCCCTTTTTGTTAATCAAGCCAATGCCTGTTAAGTCTCTTCAGATAATCAACCCAATGGCTGTTAAGTCCCTTTAGTTAATCAACTCAATGGCTGTTAAGTCCCTTTAGTTAATCAACCCAATGTCTGTTAAGTCCCTTTAGTTAATCAACCAAATGGCTGTTGAGTCCCTTTCGTCAATCAACTCAATGGCTGTTAAGTCCCTTTAGTTAATCAACCCAACGGCTGTTAAGTCTCTTTGGTTAATACACCCAATGCCTGGTAAGTCTCTTTAGATAATCAACCCAATGGCTGTTAAGTCTCTTTGGTTAATCAACCCAATGCCTGTTAAGTCCCTTTAGTTAATCAACCCAATGGCTGTTAAGTCCCTTTAGTTAATCAACCCAACGGCTGTTAAGTCTCTTTGGTTAATACACCCAATGCCTGGTAAGTCCCTTTAGTTAATCAACCAAATGGCTGTTAAGTCTCTTTGGTTAATCAACCCAATGGCTGTTAAGTCTATTTAGTTTATAAACCCAACAGCTGTTAAGTCCCTTTAGTTAATCATCCCAATGGCTGTTAAGTCTCTTTAGTTAATCAACCCAACGGCTGTTAAGTCTCTTTAGTTAATCAACCCAATGGCTGTTAAGCCCCTTTAGTTAATCAACCCAATGTCTGTTAAGTCTCTTTAGATAATCAACCCAATGGCTGTTAAGTCTCTTTAGTTAATCAACCCAACAGATGTTAAGTCCCTTTAGTTAATCAACCCAATGGCTGTTAAGTCCCTTTAGTTAATCAACCCAATGTCTGTTAAGTCTCTTTAGATAATCAATCCAATGGCTGTTCAGTCTCTTTAGTTAATCAACCCAATGGCTGTTAAGTCTCTTTAGTTAATCAACCCAACAGATGTTAAGTCCCTTTAGATAATCAACCCAATGGCTGTTAAGTCCCTTTAGTTAATCAACCCAATGTCTGTTAAGTCTCTTTAGATAATCAATCCAATGGCTGTTAAGTCTCTTTGGTTAATCAACCCAATGCCCGATAAGTCTCTTTAGTTAATCAACCCAATGGCTGTTAAGTCTCTTTAGTTAATCAACCCAATGCCCGATAAGTCTTTTTAGTTAATCAACCCAATGGTTGTTAAGTCCCTTTAGTTAATCAACTCAATGGCTGTTAAGTCCCTTTAGTTAATCAACCCAATGTCTGTTAAGTCCCTTTAGTTAATCAACCAAATGGCTGTTGAGTCCCTTTCGTCAATCAACTCAATGGCTGTTAAGTCCCTTTAGTTAATCAAGCCAATGCCTGTTAAGTCTCTTCAGATAATCAACCCAATGGCTGTTAAGTCCCTTTAGTTAATCAACTCAATGGCTGTTAAGTCCCTTTAGTTAATCAACCCAATGGCTGTTAAGTCCCTTTAGTTAATCAACCAAATGGCTGTTGAGTCCCTTTCGTCAATCAACTCAATGGCTGTTAAGTCCCTTTAGTTAATCAACCCAACGGCTGTTAAGTCTCTTTGGTTAATACACCCAATGCCTGGTAAGTCTCTTTAGATAATCAACCCAATGGCTGTTAAGTCTCTTTGGTTAATCAACCCAATGCCTGTTAAGTCCCTTTAGTTAATCAACCCAATGGCTGTTAAGTCCCTTTAGTTAATCAACCAAATGGCTGTTAAGTCTCTTTGGTTAATCAACCCAATGCCTGTTAAGTCTCTTTAGTTAATCAACCCAATGGCTGTTAAGTCTATTTAGTTTATAAACCCAACAGCTGTTAGGCCCCTTTAGTTAATCATCCCAATGGCTGTTAAGTCTCTTTAGTTAATCAACCCAACGGCTGTTAAGTCTCTTTAGTTAATCAACCCAATGGCTGTTAAGTCCCTTTAGTTAATCAACCCAATGTCTGTTAAGTCTCTTTAGATAATCAACCCAATGGCTGTTAAGTCTCTTTAGTTAATCAACCCAACAGATGTTAAGTCCCTTTAGTTAATCAACCCAATGGCTGTTAAGTCCCTTTAGTTAATCAACCCAATGTCTGTTAAGTCTCTTTAGATAATCAATCCAATGGCTGTTAAGTCTCTTTGGTTAATCAACCCAATGCCCGATAAGTCTCTTTAGTTAATCAACCCAATGGCTGTTAAGTCTCTTTAGTTAATCAACCAACAGCTTTTAAGTCCCTTTAGTTAATCAACTCAATGGTTGTTAAGTCACTTTAGTTAAACAACTCAATGGCTGTTAAGTCCCTTTAGTTAATCAACCCAATGCCTGATAAGTCTCTTTAGTTAATCAACCCAATGGCTGTTAAGTCTCTTTAGTTAATCAACCCAACAGCTTTTAAGTCCCTTTAGTTAATCAACTCAATGGTTGTTAAGTCACTTTAGTTAAACAACTCAATGGCTGTTAAGTCCCTTTAGTTAATCAACCCAATGGCTGTTAAGTCCCTTTAGTTAATCAACCCAATGGCTGTTAAGTCCCTTTTGTTAATCAAGCCAATGCCTGTTAAGTCTCTTCAGATAATCAACCCAATGGCTGTTAAGTCCCTTTAGTTAATCAACTCAATGGCTGTTAAGTCCCTTTTAGTTAATCAACCCAATGTCTGTTAAGTCCCTTTAGTTAATCAACCAAATGGCTGTTGAGTCCCTTTCGTCAATCAACTCAATGGCTGTTAAGTCCCTTTAGTTAATCAACCCAACGGCTGTTAAGTCTCTTTGGTTAATACACCCAATGCCTGGTAAGTCTCTTTAGATAATCAACCCAATGGCTGTTAAGTCTCTTTGGTTAATCAACCCAATGCCTGTTAAGTCCCTTTAGTTAATCAACCCAATGGCTGTTAAGTCCCTTTAGTTAATCAACCCAACGGCTGTTAAGTCTCTTTGGTTAATACACCCAATGCCTGTTAAGTCCCTTTAGTTAATCAACCAAATGGCTGTTAAGTCTCTTTGGTTAATCAACCCAATGGCTGTTAAGTCTATTTAGTTTATAAACCCAACAGCTGTTAAGTCCCTTTAGTTAATCATCCCAATGGCTGTTAAGTGTCTTTAGTTAATCAACCCAATGGCTGTTAAGTCCCTTTAGTTAATCAACCCAATGTCTGTTAAGTCCCCTTTAGTTAATCAACCCAATGTCTGTTAAGTCCCTTTAGATAATCAACCCAATGGCTGTTAAGTCTCTTTAGTTAATCAACCCAACAGATGTTAAGTCCCTTTAGTTAATCAACCCAATGGCTGTTAAGTCCCTTTAGTTAATCAACCCAATGTCTGTTAAGTCTCTTTAGATAATCAATCCAATGGCTGTTCAGTCTCTTTAGTTAATCAACCCAATGGCTGTTAAGTCTCTTTAGTTAATCAACCCAACAGATGTTAAGTCCCTTTAGATAATCAACCCAATGGCTGTTAAGTCCCTTTAGTTAATCAACCCAATGTCTGTTAAGTCTCTTTAGATAATCAATCCAATGGCTGTTAAGTCTCTTTGGTTAATCAACCCAATGCCCGATAAGTCTCTTTAGTTAATCAACCCAATGGCTGTTAAGTCTCTTTAGTTAATCAACCCAATGCCCGATAAGTCTTTTTAGTTAATCAACCCAATGGTTGTTAAGTCCCTTTAGTTAATCAACTCAATGGCTGTTAAGTCCCTTTAGTTAATCAACCCAATGTCTGTTAAGTCCCTTTAGTTAATCAACCCAAATGGCTGTTAAGTCCCTTTCGTCAATCAACTCAATGGCTGTTAAGTCCCTTTAGTTAATCAACCCAACGGCTGTTAAGTCCCTTTGGTTAATACACCCAATGCCTGGTAAGTCTCTTTAGATAATCAACCCAATGGCTGTTAAGTCTCTTTGGTTAATCAACCCAATCCTGTTAAGTCCCTTTAGTTAATCAACCCAATGGCTGTTAAGTCCCTTTAGTTAAACAACCAAATGTCTGTTGAGTCCCTTTAGATCAATCAACTCAATGGCTGTTCAGTCCCTTTAGTTAATCAACCCAACGGCTGTTAAGTCTCTTTGGTTAATACACCCAATGCCCGGTAAGTCTCTTTAGTTAATCAACCCAATGGCTGTTAAGTCTCTTTAGTTAATCAACCCAATGCCCGTTAAGTCTCTTTAGTTAATCAACCCAATGGCTGTTAAGTCCCTTTAGTTAATCAACCAAATGGCTGTTAAGTCTCTTTGGTTAATCAACCCAATGGCTGTTAAGTCTATTTAGTTTATAAACCCAACAGCTGTTAAGTCCCTTTAGTTAATCATCCCAATGGCTGTTAAGTCTCTTTAGTTAATCAACCCAACGGCTGTTAAGTCTCTTTAGTTAATCAACCCAATGGCTGTTAAGTCCCTTTAGTTAATCAACCCAATGGCTGTTAAGTCACTTTAGTTAAACAACTCAATGGCTGTTAAGTCCCTTTAGTTAATCAACCCAACAGATGTTAAGTCCCTTTAGTTAATCAACCCAATGGCTGTTAAGTCCCTTTAGTTAATCAACCCAATGTCTGTTAAATCTCTTTAGATAATCAATCCAATGGCTGTTCAGTCTCTTTAGTTAATCAACCCAATGGCTGTTAAGTCTCTTTAGTTAATCAACCCAACAGATGTTAAGTCCCTTTAGATAATCAACCCAATGGCTGTTAAGTCCCTTTAGTTAATCAACCCAATGTCTGTTAAGTCTCTTTAGATAATCAATCCAATGGCTGTTAAGTCTCTTTGGTTAATCAACCCAATGCCCGATAAGTCTCTTTAGTTAATCAACCCAATGGCTGTTAAGTCTCTTTAGTTAATCAACCCAATGCCCGATAAGTCTCTTTAGTTAATCAACCCAATGGTTGTTAAGTCTCTTTAGTTAATCAACCCAATGGCTGTTAAGTCTCTTTAGTTAATCAACCCAACAGCTTTTAAGTCCCTTTAGTTAATCAACTCAATGGTTGTTAAGTAACTTTAGTTAAACAACTCAATGGCTGTTAAGTCCCTTTAGTTAATCAACCCAATGCCTGATAAGTCTCTTTAGTTAATCAACCCAATGGCTGTAAAGTCTCTTTAGTTAATCAACCCAACAGCTTTTAAGTCCCTTTAGTTAATCAACTCAATGGTTGTTAAGTCACTTTAGTTAAACAACTCAATGGCTGTTAAGTCCCTTTAGTTAATCAACCCAATGGCTGTTAAGTCCCTTTAGTTAATCAACCCAATGTCTGTTAAGTCCCTTTTGTTAATCAAGCCAATGCCTGTTAAATCTCTTCAGATAATCAACCCAATGGCTGTTAAGTCCCTTTAGTTAATCAACTCAATGGCTGTTAAGTCCCTTTAGTTAATCAACCCAATGTCTGTTAAGTCCCTTTAGTTAATCAACCAAATGGCTGTTGAGTCCCTTTCGTCAATCAACTCAATGGCTGTTAAGTCCCTTTAGTTAATCAACCCAACGGCTGTTAAGTCTCTTTGGTTAATACACCCAATGCCTGGTAAGTCTCTTTAGATAATCAACCCAATGGCTGTTAAGTCTCTTTGGTTAATCAACCCAATGCCTGTTAAGTCCCTTTTAGTTAATCAACCCAATGGCTGTTAAGTCCCTTTAGTTAATCAACCAAATGGCTGTTAAGTCTCTTTGGTTAATCAACCCAATGCCTGTTAAGTCTCTTTAGTTAATCAACCCAATGTCTGTTAAGTCTCTTTAGATAATCAATCCAATGGCTGTTCAGTCTCTTTAGTTAATCAACCCAATGGCTGTTAAGTCTCTTTAGTTAATCAACCCAACAGATGTTAAGTCCCTTTAGATAATCAACCCAATGGCTGTTAAGTCCCTTTAGTTAATCAACCCAATGTCTGTTAAGTCTCTTTAGATAATCAATCCAATGGCTGTTAAGTCTCTTTGGTTAATCAACCCAATGCCCGATAAGTCTCTTTAGTTAATCAACCCAATGGCTGTTAAGTCTCTTTAGTTAATCAACCCAACAGCTTTTAAGTCCCTTTAGTTAATCAACTCAATGGTTGTTAAGTCACTTTAGTTAAACAACTCAATGGCTGTTAAGTCCCTTTAGTTAATCAACCCAATGCCTGATAAGTCTCTTTAGTTAATCAACCCAATGGCTGTTAAGTCTCTTTAGTTAATCAACCCAACAGCTTTTAAGTCCCTTTAGTTAATCAACTCAATGGTTGTTAAGTCACTTTAGTTAAACAACTCAATGGCTGTTAAGTCCCTTTAGTTAATCAACCCAATGGCTGTTAAGTCCCTTTAGTTAATCAACCCAATGGCTGTTAAGTCCCTTTTGTTAATCAAGCCAATGCCTGTTAAGTCTCTTCAGATAATCAACCCAATGGCTGTTAAGTCCCTTTAGTTAATCAACTCAATGGCTGTTAAGTCCCTTTAGTTAATCAACCCAATGTCTGTTAAGTCTCTTTAGATAATCAACCCAATGGCTGTTAAGTCTCTTTAGTTAATCAACCCAACAGATGTTAAGTCCCTTTAGTTAATCAACCCAATGGCTGTTAAGTCCCTTTAGTTAATCAACCCAATGTCTGTTAAATCTCTTTAGATAATCAATCCAATGGCTGTTCAGTCTCTTTAGTTAATCAACCCAATGGCTGTTAAGTCTCTTTGGTTAATCAACCCAATGCCCGATAAGTCTCTTTAGTTAATCAACCCAATGGCTGTTAAGTCTCTTTAGTTAATCAACCCAATGCCCGATAAGTCTCTTTAGTTAATCAACCCAATGGTTGTTAAGTCTCTTTAGTTAATCAACCCAATGGCTGTTAAGTCTCTTTAGTTAATCAACCCAACAGCTTTTAAGTCCCTTTAGTTAATCAACTCAATGGTTGTTAAGTCACTTTAGTTAAACAACTCAATGGCTGTTAAGTCCCTTTAGTTAATCAACCCAATGCCTGATAAGTCTCTTTAGTTAATCAACCCAATGGCTGTAAAGTCTCTTTAGTTAATCAACCCAACAGCTTTTAAGTCCCTTTAGTTAATCAACTCAATGGTTGTTAAGTCACTTTAGTTAAACAACTCAATGGCTGTTAAGTCCCTTTAGTTAATCAACCCAATGGCTGTTAAGTCCCTTTAGTTAATCAACCCAATGGCTGTTAAGTCCCTTTTGTTAATCAAGCCAATGCCTGTTAAATCTCTTCAGATAATCAACCCAATGGCTGTTAAGTCCCTTTAGTTAATCAACTCAATGGCTGTTAAGTCCCTTTAGTTAATCAACCCAATGTCTGTTAAGTCCCTTTAGTTAATCAACCAAATGGCTGTTGAGTCCCTTTCGTCAATCAACTCAATGGCTGTTAAGTCCCTTTAGTTAATCAACCCAACGGCTGTTAAGTCTCTTTGGTTAATACACCCAATGCCTGGTAAGTCTCTTTAGATAATCAACCCAATGGCTGTTAAGTCTCTTTGGTTAATCAACCCAATGCATGTTAAGTCCCTTTAGTTAATCAACCCAATGGCTGTTAAGTCCCTTTAGTTAATCAACCAAATGGCTGTTAAGTCTCTTTGGTTAATCAACCCAATGCCTGTTAAGTCTCTTTAGTTAATCAACCCAATGTCTGTTAAGTCTCTTTAGATAATCAATCCAATGGCTGTTCAGTCTCTTTAGTTAATCAACCCAATGGCTGTTAAGTCTCTTTAGTTAATCAACCCAACAGATGTTAAGTCCCTTTAGATAATCAACCCAATGGCTGTTAAGTCCCTTTAGTTAATCAACCCAATGTCTGTTAAGTCTCTTTAGATAATCAATCCAATGGCTGTTAAGTCTCTTTGGTTAATCAACCCAATGCCCGATAAGTCTCTTTAGTTAATCAACCCAATGGCTGTTAAGTCTCTTTAGTTAATCAACCCAACAGCTTTTAAGTCCCTTTAGTTAATCAACTCAATGGTTGTTAAGTCACTTTAGTTAAACAACTCAATGGCTGTTAAGTCCCTTTAGTTAATCAACCCAATGCCTGATAAGTCTCTTTAGTTAATCAACCCAATGGCTGTTAAGTCTCTTTAGTTAATCAACCCAACAGCTTTTAAGTCCCTTTAGTTAATCAACTCAATGGCTGTTAAGTCACTTTAGTTAAACAACTCAATGGCTGTTAAGTCCCTTTAGTTAATCAACCCAATGGCTGTTAAGTCCCTTTAGTTAATCAACCCAATGGCTGTTAAGTCCCTTTTGTTAATCAAGCCAATGCCTGTTAAGTCTCTTCAGATAATCAACCCAATGGCTGTTAAGTCCCTTTAGTTAATCAACTCAATGGCTGTTAAGTCCCTTTAGTTAATCAACCCAATGTCTGTTAAGTCCCTTTAGTTAATCAACCAAATCGCTGTTGAGTCCCTTTCGTCAATCAACTCAATGGCTGTTAAGTCCCTTTAGTTAATCAACCCAACGGCTGTTAAGTCTCTTTGGTTAATACACCCAATGCCTGGTAAGTCTCTTTAGATAATCAACCCAATGGCTGTTAAGTCTCTTTGGTTAATCAACCCAATGCCTGTTAAGTCCCTTTAGTTAATCAACCCAATGGCTGTTAAGTCCCTTTAGTTAAACAACCAAATGGCTGTTGAGTCCCTTTCGTCAATCAACTCAATGGCTGTTAAGTCCCTTTAGTTAATCAACCCAACGGCTGTTAAGTCTCTTTGGTTAATACACCCAATGCCTGGTAAGTCCCTTTAGATAATCAACCCAATGGCTGTTAAGTCTCTTTGGTTAAATCAACCCAATGGCTGTTAAGTCCCTTTAGTTAATCAACCCAATGGCTGTTAAGTCCCTTTAGTTAATCAACCAAATGGCTGTTAAGTCTCTTTGGTTAATCAACCCAATGGCTGTTAAGTCTCTTTAGTTAATCAACCCAACGGCTGTTAAGTCCCTTTAGTTAATCAACCCAATGGCTGTTAAGTCTCTTTAGTTAATCAACCCAACGGCTGTTAAGTCTCTTTAGTTAATCAACCCAATGGCTGTTAAGTCCCTTTAGTTAATCAACCCAATGTCTGTTAAGTCTCTTTAGATAATCAACCCAATGGCTGTTAAGTCTCTTTAGTTAATCAACCCAACAGATGTTAAGTCCCTTTAGTTAATCAACCCAATGGCTGTTAAGTCCCTTTAGTTAATCAACCCAATGTCTGTTAAGTCTCTTTAGATAATCAATCCAATGGCTGTTCAGTCTCTTTAGTTAATCAACCCAATGGCTGTTAAGTCTCTTTAGTTAATCAACCCAACAGATGTTAAGTCCCTTTAGATAATCAACCCAATGGCTGTTAAGTCCCTTTAGTTAATCAACCCAACGGCTGTTAAGTCTCTTTGGTTAATAAACCCAATGCCTGTTAAGTCTCTTTAGTTAATCAACCCAATGGCTGTTAAGTCTCTTTGGTTAATCAACCCAATGCCTGTTAAGTCCCTTTAGTTAATCAACCCAATGGCTGTTAAGTCCCTTTAGTTAAACAACCAAATGGCTGTTGAGTCCCTTTCGTCAATCAACTCAATGGCTGTTAAGTCCCTTTAGTTAATCAACCCAACGGCTGTTAAGTCTCTTTGGTTAATACACCCAATGCCTGGTAAGTCTCTTTAGATAATCAACCCAATGGCTGTTAAGTCTCTTTGGTTAATCAACCCAATGCCTGTTAAGTCCCTTTAGTTAATCAACCCAATGGCTGTTAAGTCCCTTTAGTTAATCAACCAAATGGCTGTTAAGTCTCTTTGGTTAATCAACCCAATGGCTGTTAAGTCTATTTAGTTTATAAACCCAACAGCTGTTAAGTCCCTTTAGTTAATCATCCCAATGGCTGTTAAGTCTCTTTAGTTAATCAACCCAACGGCTGTTAAGTCTCTTTAGTTAATCAACCCAATGGCTGTTAAGTCCCTTTAGTTAATCAACCCAATGTCTGTTAAGTCTCTTTAGATAATCAACCCAATGGCTGTTAAGTCTCTTTAGTTAATCAACCCAACAGATGTTAAGTCCCTTTAGTTAATCAACCCAATGGCTGTTAAGTCCCTTTAGTTAATCAACCCAATGTCTGTTAAATCTCTTTAGATAATCAATCCAATGGCTGTTCAGTCTCTTTAGTTAATCAACCCAATGGCTGTTAAGTCTCTTTAGTTAATCAACCCAACAGATGTTAAGTCCCTTTAGATAATCAACCCAATGGCTGTTAAGTCCCTTTAGTTAATCAACCCAATGTCTGTTAAGTCTCTTTAGATAATCAATCCAATGGCTGTTAAGTCTCTTTGGTTAATCAACCCAATGCCCGATAAGTCTCTTTAGTTAATCAACCCAATGGCTGTTAAGTCTCTTTAGTTAATCAACCCAATGCCCGATAAGTCTCTTTAGTTAATCAACCCAATGGTTGTTAAGTCTCTTTAGTTAATCAACCCAATGGCTGTTAAGTCTCTTTAGTTAATCAACCCAACAGCTTTTAAGTCCCTTTAGTTAATCAACTCAATGGTTGTTAAGTAACTTTAGTTAAACAACTCAATGGCTGTTAAGTCCCTTTAGTTAATCAACCCAATGCCTGATAAGTCTCTTTAGTTAATCAACCCAATGGCTGTAAAGTCTCTTTAGTTAATCAACCCAACAGCTTTTAAGTCCCTTTAGTTAATCAACTCAATGGTTGTTAAGTCACTTTAGTTAAACAACTCAATGGCTGTTAAGTCCCTTTAGTTAATCAACCCAATGGCTGTTAAGTCCCTTTAGTTAATCAACCCAATGTCTGTTAAGTCCCTTTTGTTAATCAAGCCAATGCCTGTTAAATCTCTTCAGATAATCAACCCAATGGCTGTTAAGTCCCTTTAGTTAATCAACTCAATGGCTGTTAAGTCCCTTTAGTTAATCAACCCAATGTCTGTTAAGTCCCTTTAGTTAATCAACCAAATGGCTGTTGAGTCCCTTTCGTCAATCAACTCAATGGCTGTTAAGTCCCTTTAGTTAATCAACCCAACGGCTGTTAAGTCTCTTTGGTTAATACACCCAATGCCTGGTAAGTCTCTTTAGATAATCAACCCAATGGCTGTTAAGTCTCTTTGGTTAATCAACCCAATGCCTGTTAAGTCCCTTTAGTTAATCAACCCAATGGCTGTTAAGTCCCTTTAGTTAATCAACCAAATGGCTGTTAAGTCTCTTTGGTTAATCAACCCAATGCCTGTTAAGTCTCTTTAGTTAATCAACCCAATGTCTGTTAAGTCTCTTTAGATAATCAATCCAATGGCTGTTCAGTCTCTTTAGTTAATCAACCCAATGGCTGTTAAGTCTCTTTAGTTAATCAACCCAACAGATGTTAAGTCCCTTTAGATAATCAACCCAATGGCTGTTAAGTCCCTTTAGTTAATCAACCCAATGTCTGTTAAGTCTCTTTAGATAATCAATCCAATGGCTGTTAAGTCTCTTTGGTTAATCAACCCAATGCCCGATAAGTCTCTTTAGTTAATCAACCCAATGGCTGTTAAGTCTCTTTAGTTAATCAACCCAACAGCTTTTAAGTCCCTTTAGTTAATCAACTCAATGGTTGTTAAGTCACTTTAGTTAAACAACTCAATGGCTGTTAAGTCCCTTTAGTTAATCAACCCAATGCCTGATAAGTCTCTTTAGTTAATCAACCCAATGGCTGTTAAGTCTCTTTAGTTAATCAACCCAACAGCTTTTAAGTCCCTTTAGTTAATCAACTCAATGGTTGTTAAGTCACTTTAGTTAAACAACTCAATGGCTGTTAAGTCCCTTTAGTTAATCAACCCAATGGCTGTTAAGTCCCTTTAGTTAATCAACCCAATGGCTGTTAAGTCCCTTTTTGTTAATCAAGCCAATGCCTGTTAAGTCTCTTCAGATAATCAACCCAATGGCTGTTAAGTCCCTTTAGTTAATCAACTCAATGGCTGTTAAGTCCCTTTAGTTAATCAACCCAATGTCTGTTAAGTCTCTTTAGATAATCAACCCAATGGCTGTTAAGTCTCTTTAGTTAATCAACCCAACAGATGTTAAGTCCCTTTAGTTAATCAACCCAATGGCTGTTAAGTCCCCTTTAGTTAATCAACCCAATGTCTGTTAAATCTCTTTAGATAATCAATCCAATGGCTGTTCAGTCTCTTTAGTTAATCAACCCAATGGCTGTTAAGTCTCTTTGGTTAATCAACCCAATGCCCGATAAGTCTCTTTAGTTAATCAACCCAATGGCTGTTAAGTCTCTTTAGTTAATCAACCCAATGCCCGATAAGTCTCTTTAGTTAATCAACCCAATGGTTGTTAAGTCTCTTTAGTTAATCAACCCAATGGCTGTTAAGTCTCTTTAGTTAATCAACCCAACAGCTTTTAAGTCCCTTTAGTTAATCAACTCAATGGTTGTTAAGTCACTTTAGTTAAACAACTCAATGGCTGTTAAGTCCCTTTAGTTAATCAACCCAATGCCTGATAAGTCTCTTTAGTTAATCAACCCAATGGCTGTAAAGTCTCTTTAGTTAATCAACCCAACAGCTTTTAAGTCCCTTTAGTTAATCAACTCAATGGTTGTTAAGTCACTTTAGTTAAACAACTCAATGGCTGTTAAGTCCCTTTAGTTAATCAACCCAACAGATGTTAAGTCCCTTTAGTTAATCAACCCAATGGCTGTTAAGTCCCTTTAGTTAATCAACCCAATGTCTGTTAAATCTCTTTAGATAATCAATCCAATGGCTGTTAAGTCCTTTAGTTAATCAACTCAATGGCTGTTAAGTCCTTTAGTTAATCAACCCAATGTCTGTTAAGTCCCTTTAGTTAATCAACCAAATGGCTGTTGAGTCCCTTTTCGTCAATCAACTCAATGGCTGTTAAGTCTCTTTAGTTAATCAACCCAACGGCTGTTAAGTCTCTTTGGTTAATACACCCAATGCCTGGTAAGTCTCTTTAGATAATCAACCCAATGGCTGTTAAGTCTCTTTGGTTAATCAACCCAATGCCTGTTAAGTCCCTTTAGTTAATCAACCCAATGGCTGTTAAGTCCCTTTAGTTAATCAACCAAATGGCTGTTAAGTCTCTTTGGTTAATCAACCCAATGCCTGTTAAGTCTCTTTAGTTAATCAACCCAATGTCTGTTAAGTCTCTTTAGATAATCAATCCAATGGCTGTTCCAGTCTCTTTAGTTAATCAACCCAATGGCTGTTAAGTCTCTTTAGTTAATCAACCCAACAGATGTTAAGTCCCTTTAGATAATCAACCCAATGGCTGTTAAGTCCCTTTAGTTAATCAACCCAATGTCTGTTAAGTCTCTTTAGATAATCAATCCAATGGCTGTTAAGTCTCTTTGGTTAATCAACCCAATGCCCGATAAGTCTCTTTAGTTAATCAACCCAATGGCTGTTAAGTCTCTTTAGTTAATCAACCCAACAGCTTTTAAGTCCCTTTAGTTAATCAACTCAATGGTTGTTAAGTCACTTTAGTTAAACAACTCATGCTGTTAAGTCCCTTTAGTTAATCAACCCAATGCCTGATAAGTCTCTTTAGTTAATCAACCCAATGGCTGTTAAGTCTCTTTAGTTAATCAACCCAACAGCTTTTAAGTCCCTTTAGTTAATCAACTCAATGGTTGTTAAGTCACTTTAGTTAAACAACTCAATGGCTGTTAAGTCCCTTTAGTTAATCAACCCAATGGCTGTTAAGTCTCTTTAGTTAATCAACCCAATGGCTGTTAAGTCCCTTTTGTTAATCAAGCCAATGCCTGTTAAGTCTCTTCAGATAATCAACCCAATGGCTGTTAAGTCCCTTTAGTTAATCAACTCAATGGCTGTTAAGTCCCTTTAGTTAATCAACCCAATGTCTGTTAAGTCCCTTTAGTTAATCAACCCAATGGCTGTTGAGTCCCTTTCGTCAATCAACTCAATGGCTGTTAAGTCCCTTTAGTTAATCAACCCAACGGCTGTTAAGTCTCTTTGGTTAATAAACCCAATGCCTGGTAAGTCTCTTTAGATAATCAACCCAATGGCTGTTAAGTCTCTTTGGTTAATCAACCCAATGCCTGTTAAGTCCCTTTAGTTAATCAACCCAATGGCTGTTAAGTCCCTTTAGTTAATCAACCAAATGGCTGTTAAGTCTCTTTGGTTAATCAACCCAATGCCTGTTAAGTCTCTTTAGTTAATCAACCCAATGTCTGTTAAGTCTCTTTAGATAATCAACCCAATGGCTGTTCAGTCTCTTTAGTTAATCAACCCAATGGCTGTTAAGTCTCTTTAGTTAATCAACCCAACTAGATGTTAAGTCCTTTAGATAATCCAACCCAATGGCTGTTAAGTCCCTTTAGTTAATCAACCCAATGTCTGTTAAGTCTCTTTAGTTAATCAATCCAATGGCTGTTAAGTCCCTTTAGTTAATCAACCCAATGCCCGATAAGTCTCTTTAGTTAATCAACCCAATGGCTGTTAAGTCTCTTTAGTTAATCAACCCAACAGCTTTTAAGTCCCTTTAGTTAATCAACTCAATGGTTGTTAAGTCACTTTAGTTAAACAACTCAATGGCTGTTAAGTCCCTTTAGTTAATCAACCCAATGCCTGTTAAGTCCCTTTAGTTAATCAACCCAATGGCTGTTAAGTCCCTTTGTTAATCAAGCCAATGCCTGTTAAGTCTCTTTCAGATAATCAACCCAATGGCTGTTAAGTCCCTTTAGTTAATCAACTCATGGCTGTTAAGTCCCTTTAGTTAATCAACCCAATGTCTGTTAAGTCCCTTTGGTTAATCAACCAAATGGCTGTTGAGTCCCTTTCGTCAATCAACTCCAATGGCTGTTAAGTCTCTTTAGTTAATCACCAATGGCTAAGTCCCTTTGTTATCAACCCAACGGCTGTTAAGTCTCTTTGGTTAATACACCCAATGCCTGGTAAGTCTCTTTAGATAATCAACCCAATGGCTGTTAAGTCTCTTTGGTTAATCAACCCAATGCCTGTTAAGTCCCTTTAGTTAATCAACCCAATGGCTGTTAAGTCCCTTTAGTTAATCAACCAGAATGGCTGTTAAGTCTCTTTGCTTAATCAACCCAATGCCTGTTAAGTCTCTTTAGTTAATCAACCCAATGTCTGTTAAGTCTCTTTAGATAATCAATCCAATGGCTGTTCAGTCTCTTTAGTTAATCAACCCAATGGCTGTTAAGTCTCTTTAGTTAATCAACCCAACAGATGTTAAGTCCTTTAGATAATCAACCCAATGGCTGTTAAGTCCCTTTTAGTTAATCAACCCAATGTCTGTTAAGTCTCTTTAGATAATCAATCCAATGGCTGTTAAGTCTCTTTTGGTTAATCAACCCAATGCCCGATAAGTCTCTTTAGTTAATCAACCCAATGGCTGTTAAGTCTCTTTAGTTAATCAACCCAACAGCTTTTAAGTCCCTTTAGTTAATCAACTCAATGGTTGTTAAGTCACTTTAGTTAAACAACTCAATGGCTGTTAAGTCCCTTTAGTTAATCAACCCAATGCCTGATAAGTCTCTTTAGTTAATCAACCCAATGGCTGTTAAGTCTCTTTAGTTAATCAACACAACAGCTTTTAAGTCCCTTTAGTTAATCAACTCAATGGTTGTTAAGTCACTTTAGTTAAACAACTCAATGGCT